>NW_027364388.1:0-242755 GCF_046119375.1 Phyllobates terribilis
TCATTCAGTCAGTAGCTTCAATCATTTCTGGACGTTTTTCAATGGCAAAAATCAATGAATATTGTAAATGCACAAACAGTAATTTCTCCGCATTGCAAGGTGCAATTCTGAAATTTTTTGCTTTTTCCTGCTCCTCTTAGCATGATAAAGAAGATTCAAAGAGAGTGAGATGCCAGCTCCTTTCATTCAGTCAGTAGCTTCAAACATTTCTGGTATATGAATAATATGATGTTTTTCAATGGCAAAAATCAATGAATATTGTAAAAGCACAAACAGTAATTTCTCCGCATTGCAAGGTGCAATTCTGAAATTTTTGCTTTTCCTGCTCCTCTTAGCATGATAAAGAAGATTCAAAGAGAGTGAGATGCCAGCTCCTTTCATTCAGTCAGTAGCTTCAATCATTTCTGGACGTTTTTCAATGGCAAAAATCAATGAATATTGTAAATGCACAAACAGTAATTTCTCCGCATTGCAAGGTGCAATTCTGAAATTTTTTGCTTTTTCCTGCTCCTCTTAGCATGATAAAGAAGATTCAAAGAGAGTGAGATGCCAGCTCCTTTCATTCAGTCAGTAGCTTCAAACATTTCTGGTATATGAATAATATGATGTTTTTCAATGGCAAAAATCAATGAATATTGTAAATGCACAAACAGTAATTTCTCCGCATTGCAAGGTGCAATTCTGAAATTTTTTGCTTTTTCCTGCTCCTCTTAGCATGATAAAGAAGATTCAAAGAGAGTGAGATGCCAGCTCCTTTCATTCAGTCAGTAGCTTCAATCATTTCTGGACGTTTTTCAATGGCAAAAATCAATGAATATTGTAAATGCACAAACAGTAATTTCTCCGCATTGCAAGGTGCAATTCTGAAATTTTTTGCTTTTTCCTGCTCCTCTTAGCATGATAAAGAAGATTCAAAGAGAGTGAGATGCCAGCTCCTTTCATTCAGTCAGTAGCTTCAAACATTTCTGGTATATGAATAACATGATGTTTTTCAATGGCAAAAATCAATGAATATTGTAAATGCACAAACAGTAATTTCTCCGCATTGCAAGGTGCAATTCTGAAATTTTTTGCTTTTTCCTGCTCCTCTTAGCATGATAAAGAAGATTCAAAGAGAGTGAGATGCCAGCTCCTTTCATTCAGTCAGTAGCTTCAAACATTTCTGGTATATGAAATACATGATGTTTTTCAATGGCAAAAATCAATGAATATTGTAAATGCACAAACAGTAATTTCTCCGCATTGCAAGGTGCAATTCTGAAATTTTTTGCTTTTTCCTGCTCCTCTTAGCATGATAAAGAAGATTCAAAGAGAGTGAGATGCCAGCTCCTTTCATTCAGTCAGTAGCTTCAATCATTTCTGGACGTTTTTCAATGGCAAAAATCAATGAATATTGTAAATGCACAAACAGTAATTTCTCCGCATTGCAAGGTGCAATTCTGAAATTTTTTGCTTTTCCTGCTCCTCTTAGCATGATAAAGAAGATTCAAAGAGAGTGAGATGCCAGCTCCTTTCATTCAGTCAGTAGCTTCAATCATTTCTGGTGACAGTTTTTCAATGGCAAAAATCAATGAATATTGTAAATGCACAAACAGTAATTTCTCCGCATTGCAAGGTGCAATTCTGAAATTTTTTGCTTTTTCCTGCTCCTCTTAGCATGATAAAGAAGATTCAAAGAGAGTGAGATGCCAGCTCCTTTCATTCAGTCAGTAGCTTCAATCATTTCTGGTATATGAATAACATGATGTTTTTCAATGGCAAAAATCAATGAATATTGTAAATGCACAAACAGTAATTTCTCCGCATTGCAAGGTGCAATTCTGAAATTTTTTGCTTTTTCCTGCTCCTCTTAGCATGATAAAGAAGATTCAAAGAGAGTGAGATGCCAGCTCCTTTCATTCAGTCAGTAGCTTCAATCATTTCTGGACGTTTTTCAATGGCAAAAATCAATGAATATTGTAAATGCACAAACAGTAATTTCTCCGCATTGCAAGGTGCAATTCTGAAATTTTTTGCTTTTTCCTGCTCCTCTTAGCATGATAAAGAAGATTCAAAGAGAGTGAGATGCCAGCTCCTTTCATTCAGTCAGTAGCTTCAATCATTTCTGGACGTTTTTCAATGGCAAAAATCAATGAATATTGTAAATGCACAAACAGTAATTTCTCCGCATTGCAAGGTGCAATTCTGAAATTTTTTGCTTTTTCCTGCTCCTCTTAGCATGATAAAGAAGATTCAAAGAGAGTGAGATGCCAGCTCCTTTCATTCAGTCAGTAGCTTCAAACATTTCTGGTATATGAATAATATGATGTTTTTCAATGGCAAAAATCAATGAATATTGTAAAAGCACAAACAGTAATTTCTCCGCATTGCAAGGTGCAATTCTGAAATTTTTTGCTTTTTCCTGCTCCTCTTAGCATGATAAAGAAGATTCAAAGAGAGTGAGATGCCAGCTCCTTTCATTCAGTCAGTAGCTTCAATCATTTCTGGACGTTTTTCAATGGCAAAAATCAATGAATATTGTAAATGCACAAACAGTAATTTCTCCGCATTGCAAGGTGCAATTCTGAAATTTTTTGCTTTTTCCTGCTCCTCTTAGCATGATAAAGAAGATTCAAAGAGAGTGAGATGCCAGCTCCTTTCATTCAGTCAGTAGCTTCAATCATTTCTGGTATATGAATAACATGATGTTTTTCAATGGCAAAAATCAATGAATATTGTAAATGCACAAACAGTAATTTCTCCGCATTGCAAGTTGCAATTCTGAAATTTTTTGCTTTTTCCTGCTCCTCTTAGCATGATAAAGAAGATTCAAAGAGAGTGAGATGCCAGCTCCTTTCATTCAGTCAGTAGCTTCAATCATTTCTGGACGTTTTTCAATGGCAAAAATCAATGAATATTGTAAATGCACAAACAGTAATTTCTCCGCATTGCAAGGTGCAATTCTGAAATTTTTTGCTTTTTCCTGCTCCTCTTAGCATGATAAAGAAGATTCAAAGAGAGTGAGATGCCAGCTCCTTTCATTCAGTCAGTAGCTTCAATCATTTCTGGACGTTTTTCAATGGCAAAAATCAATGAATATTGTAAATGCACAAACAGTAATTTCTCCGCATTGCAAGGTGCAATTCTGAAATTTTTTTGCTTTTTCCTGCTCCTCTTAGCATGATAAAGAAGATTCAAAGAGAGTGAGATGCCAGCTCCTTTCATTCAGTCAGTAGCTTCAAACATTTCTGGTATATGAATAACATGATGTTTTTCAATGGCAAAAATCAATGAATATTGTAAATGCACAAACAGTAATTTCTCCGCATTGCAAGGTGCAATTCTGAAATTTTTTGCTTTTTCCTGCTCCTCTTAGCATGATAAAGAAGATTCAAAGAGAGTGAGATGCCAGCTCCTTTCATTCAGTCAGTAGCTTCAATCATTTCTGGACGTTTTTCAATGGCAAAAATCAATGAATATTGTAAATGCACAAACAGTAATTTCTCCGCATTGCAAGGTGCAATTCTGAAATTTTTTGCTTTTTCCTGCTCCTCTTAGCATGATAAAGAAGATTCAAAGAGAGTGAGATGTCAGCTCCTTTCATTCAGTCAGTAGCTTCAAACATTTCTGGTATATGAATAACATGATGTTTTTCAATGGCAAAAATCAATGAATTTTGTAAATGCACAAACAGTAATTTCTCCGCATTGCAAGGTGCAATTCTGAAATTTTTTGCTTTTTCCTGCTCCTCTTAGCATGATAAAGAAGATTCAAAGAGAGTGAGATGCCAGTTCCTTTCATTCAGTCAGTAGCTTCAATCATTTCTGGACGTTTTTCAATGGCAAAAATCAATGAATATTGTAAATGCACAAACAGTAATTTCTCCGCATTGCAAGGTGCAATTCTGAAATTTTTTGCTTTTTCCTGCTCCTCTTAGCATGATAAAGAAGATTCAAAGAGAGTGAGATGCCAGCTCCTTTCATTCAGTCAGTAGCTTCAATCATTTCTGGTATATGAATAACATGATGTTTTTCAATGGCAAAAATCAATGAATATTGTAAATGCACAAACAGTAATTTCTCCGCATTGCAAGGTGCAATTCTGAATTTTTTGCTTTTTCCTGCTCCTCTTAGCATGATAAAGAAGATTCAAAGAGAGTGAGATGCCAGCTCCTTTCATTCAGTCAGTAGCTTCAATCATTTCTGGACGTTTTTCAATGGCAAAAATCAATGAATATTGTAAATGCACAAACAGTAATTTCTCCGCATTGCAAGGTGCAATTCTGAAATTTTTTGCTTTTTCCTGCTCCTCTTAGCATGATAAACAAGATTCAAAGAGAGTGAGATGCCAGCTCCTTTCATTCAGTCAGTAGCTTCAATCATTTCTGGACGTTTTTCAATGGCAAAAATCAATGAATATTGTAAATGCACAAACAGTAATTTCTCCGCATTGCAAGGTGCAATTCTGAAATTTTTTGCTTTTTCCTGCTCCTCTTAGCATGATAAAGAAGATTCAAAGAGAGTGAGATGCCAGCTCCTTTCATTCAGTCAGTAGCTTCAAACATTTCTGGTATATGAATAACATGATGTTTTTCAATGGCAAAAATCAATGAATATTGTAAATGCACAAACAGTAATTTCTCCGCATTGCAAGGTGCAAGTCTGAAATTTTTTGCTTTTTCCTGCTCCTCTTAGCATGATAAAGAAGATTCAAAGAGAGTGAGATGCCAGCTACTTTCATTCAGTCAGTAGCTTCAATCATTTCTGGACGTTTTTCAATGGTAAAAATCAATGAATATTGTAAATGCACAAACAGTAATTTCTCCACATTGCAAGGTGCAATTCTGAAATTTTTTGCTTTTTCCTGCTCCTCTTAGCATGATAAAGAAGATTCAAAGAGAGTGAGATGCCAGCTCCTTTCATTCAGTCAGTAGCTTCAATCATTTCTGGTATATGAATAACATGATGTTTTTCAATGGCAAAAATCAATGAATATTGTAAATGCACAAACAGTAATTTCTCCGCATTGCAAGGTGCAATTCTGAAATTTTTTGCTTTTTCCTGCTCCTCTTAGCATGATAAAGAAGATTCAAAGAGAGTGAGATGCCAGCTCCTTTCATTCAGTCAGTAGCTTCAATCATTTCTGGACGTTTTTCAATGGCAAAAATCAATGAATATTGTAAATGCACAAACAGTAATTTCTCCGCATTGCAAGGTGCAATTCTGAAATTTTTTGCTTTTTCCTGCTCCTCTTAGCATGATAAAGATGATTCAAAGAGAGTGAGATGTCAGCTCCTTTCATTCAGTCAGTAGCTTCAAACATTTCTGGTATATGAATAACATGATGTTTTTTCAATGGCAAAAATCAATGAATTTTGTAAATGCACAAACAGTAATTTCTCCGCATTGCAAGGTGCAATTCTGAAATTTTTTGCTTTTTCCTGCTCCTCTTAGCATGATAAAGAAGATTCAAAGAGAGTGAGATGCCAGTTCCTTTCATTCAGTCAGTAGCTTCAATCATTTCTGGACGTTTTTCAATGGCAAAAATCAATGAATATTGTAAATGCACAAACAGTAATTTCTCCGCATTGCAAGGTGCAATTCTGAAATTTTTTGCTTTTTCCTGCTCCTCTTAGCATGATAAAGAAGATTCAAAGAGAGTGAGATGCCAGCTCCTTTCATTCAGTCAGTAGCTTCAATCATTTCTGGTATATGAATAACATGATGTTTTTCAATGGCAAAAATCAATGAATATTGTAAATGCACAAACAGTAATTTCTCCGCATTGCAAGGTGCAATTCTGAAATTTTTTGCTTTTTCCTGCTCCTCTTAGCATGATAAAGAAGATTCAAAGAGAGTGAGATGCCAGCTCCTTTCATTCAGTCAGTAGCTTCAATCATTTCTGGACGTTTTCAATGGCAAAAATCAATGAATATTGTAAATGCACAAACAGTAATTTCTCCGCATTGCAAGGTGCAATTCTGAAATTTTTTGCTTTTTCCTGCTCCTCTTAGCATGATAAAGAAGATTCAAAGAGAGTGAGATGCCAGCTCCTTTCATTCAGTCAGTAGCTTCAATCATTTCTGGTATATGAATAACATGATGTTTTTCAATGGCAAAAATCAATGAATATTGTAAATGCACAAACAGTAATTTCTCCGCATTGCAAGGTGCAATTCTGAATTTTTTGCTTTTTCCTGCTCCTCTTAGCATGATAAAGAAGATTCAAAGAGAGTGAGATGCCAGCTCCTTTCATTCAGTCAGTAGCTTCAATCATTTCTGGTATATGAATAACATGATGTTTTTCAATGGCAAAAATCAATGAATATTGTAAATGCACAAACAGTAATTTCTCCGCATTGCAAGGTGCAATTCTGAAATTTTTTGCTTTTTCCTGCTCCTCTTAGCATGATAAACAAGATTCAAAGAGAGTGAGATGCCAGCTCCTTTCATTCAGTCAGTAGCTTCAATCATTTCTGGACGTTTTTCAATGGCAAAAATCAATGAATATTGTAAATGCACAAACAGTAATTTCTCCGCATTGCAAGGTGCAATTCTGAAATTTTTTGCTTTTTCCTGCTCCTCTTAGCATGATAAAGAAGATTCAAAGAGAGTGAGATGCCAGCTCCTTTCATTCAGTCAGTGTCAGTAGCTTCAAACATTTCTGGTATATGAATAACATGATGTTTTTCAATGGCAAAAATCAATGAATATTGTAAATGCACAAACAGTAATTTCTCCGCATTGCAAGGTGCAAGTCTGAAATTTTTTGCTTTTTCCTGCTCCTCTTAGCATGATAAAGAAGATTCAAAGAGAGTGAGATGCCAGCTACTTTCATTCAGTCAGTAGCTTCAATCATTTCTGGACGTTTTTCAATGGTAAAAATCAATGAATATTGTAAATGCACAAACAGTAATTTCTCCACATTGCAAGGTGCAATTCTGAAATTTTTTGCTTTTTCCTGCTCCTCTTAGCATGATAAAGAAGATTCAAAGAGAGTGAGATGCCAGCTCCTTTCATTCAGTCAGTAGCTTCAATCATTTCTGGTATATGAATAACATGATGTTTTTCAATGGCAAAAATCAATGAATATTGTAAATGCACAAACAGTAATTTCTCCGCATTGCAAGGTGCAATTCTGAAATTTTTTGCTTTTTCCTGCTCCTCTTAGCATGATAAAGAAGATTCAAAGAGAGTGAGATGCCAGCTCCTTTCATTCAGTCAGTAGCTTCAATCATTTCTGGACGTTTTTCAATGGCAAAAATCAATGAATATTGTAAATGCACAAACAGTAATTTCTCCGCATTGCAAGGTGCAATTCTGAAATTTTTTGCTTTTTCCTGCTCCTCTTAGCATGATAAAGAAGATTCAAAGAGAGTGAGATGTCAGCTCCTTTCATTCAGTCAGTAGCTTCAAACATTTCTGGTATATGAATAACATGATGTTTTTCAATGGCAAAAATCAATGAATTTTGTAAATGCACAAACAGTAATTTCTCCGCATTGCAAGGTGCAATTCTGAAATTTTTTGCTTTTTCCTGCTCCTCTTAGCATGATAAAGAAGATTCAAAGAGAGTGAGATGCCAGTTCCTTTCATTCAGTCAGTAGCTTCAATCATTTCTGGACGTTTTTCAATGGCAAAAATCAATGAATATTGTAAATGCACAAACAGTAATTTCTCCGCATTGCAAGGTGCAATTCTGAAATTTTTTGCTTTTTCCTGCTCCTCTTAGCATGATAAAGAAGATTCAAAGAGAGTGAGATGCCAGCTCCTTTCATTCAGTCAGTAGCTTCAATCATTTCTGGTATATGAATAACATGATGTTTTTCAATGGCAAAAATCAATGAATATTGTAAATGCACAAACAGTAATTTCTCCGCCTTGCAAGGTGCAATTCTGAATTTTTTGCTTTTTCCTGCTCCTCTTAGCATGATAAAGAAGATTCAAAGAGAGTGAGATGCCAGCTCCTTTCATTCAGTCAGTAGCTTCAATCATTTCTGGACGTTTTTCAATGGCAAAAATCAATGAATATTGTAAATGCACAAACAGTAATTTCTCCGCATTGCAAGGTGCAATTCTGAAATTTTTTGCTTTTTCCTGCTCCTCTTAGCATGATAAACAAGATTCAAAGAGAGTGAGATGCCAGCTCCTTTCATTCAGTCAGTAGCTTCAATCATTTCTGGACGTTTTTCAATGGCAAAAATCAATGAATATTGTAAATGCACAAACAGTAATTTCTCCGCATTGCAAGGTGCAATTCTGAAATTTTTTGCTTTTTCCTGCTCCTCTTAGCATGATAAAGAAGATTCAAAGAGAGTGAGATGCCAGCTCCTTTCATTCAGTCAGTAGCTTCAAACATTTCTGGTATATGAATAACATGATGTTTTTCAATGGCAAAAATCAATGAATATTGTAAATGCACAAACAGTAATTTCTCCGCATTGCAAGGTGCAAGTCTGAAATTTTTTGCTTTTTCCTGCTCCTCTTAGCATGATAAAGAAGATTCAAAGAGAGTGAGATGCCAGCTACTTTCATTCAGTCAGTAGCTTCAATCATTTCTGGACGTTTTTCAATGGTAAAAATCAATGAATATTGTAAATGCACAAACAGTAATTTCTCCACATTGCAAGGTGCAATTCTGAAATTTTTTGCTTTTTCCTGCTCCTCTTAGCATGATAAAGAAGATTCAAAGAGAGTGAGATGCCAGCTCCTTTCATTCAGTCAGTAGCTTCAATCATTTCTGGTATATGAATAACATGATGTTTTTCAATGGCAAAAATCAATGAATATTGTAAATGCACAAACAGTAATTTCTCCGCATTGCAAGGTGCAATTCTGAAATTTTTTGCTTTTTCCTGCTCCTCTTAGCATGATAAAGAAGATTCAAAGAGAGTGAGATGCCAGCTCCTTTCATTCAGTCAGTAGCTTCAATCATTTCTGGACGTTTTTCAATGGCAAAAATCAATGAATATTGTAAATGCACAAACAGTAATTTCTCCGCATTGCAAGGTGCAATTCTGAAATTTTTTGCTTTTTCCTGCTCCTCTTAGCATGATAAAGAAGATTCAAAGAGAGTGAGATGTCAGCTCCTTTCATTCAGTCAGTAGCTTCAAACATTTCTGGTATATGAATAACATGATGTTTTTCAATGGCAAAAATCAATGAATTTTGTAAATGCACAAACAGTAATTTCTCCGCATTGCAAGGTGCAATTCTGAAATTTTTTGCTTTTTCCTGCTCCTCTTAGCATGATAAAGAAGATTCAAAGAGAGTGAGATGCCAGTTCCTTTCATTCAGTCAGTAGCTTCAATCATTTCTGGACGTTTTTCAATGGCAAAAATCAATGAATATTGTAAATGCACAAACAGTAATTTCTCCGCATTGCAAGGTGCAATTCTGAAATTTTTTGCTTTTTCCTGCTCCTCTTAGCATGATAAAGAAGATTCAAAGAGAGTGAGATGCCAGCTCCTTTCATTCAGTCAGTAGCTTCAATCATTTCTGGTATATGAATAACATGATGTTTTTCAATGGCAAAAATCAATGAATATTGTAAATGCACAAACAGTAATTTCTCCGCATTGCAAGGTGCAATTCTGAAATTTTTTCTTTTTCCTGCTCCTCTTAGCATGATAAAGAAGATTCAAAGAGAGTGAGATGCCAGCTCCTTTCATTCAGTCAGTAGCTTCAATCATTTCTGGACGTTTTTCAATGGCAAAAATCAATGAATATTGTAAATGCACAAACAGTAATTTCTCCGCATTGCAAGGTGCAATTCTGAAATTTTTTGCTTTTTCCTGCTCCTCTTAGCATGATAAAGAAGATTCAAAGAGAGTGAGATGCCAGCTCCTTTCATTCAGTCAGTAGCTTCAATCATTTCTGGACGTTTTTCAATGGCAAAAATCAATGAATATTGTAAATGCACAAACAGTAATTTCTCCGCATTGCAAGGTGCAATTCTGAAATTTTTTGCTTTTTCCTGCTCCTCTTAGCATGATAAAGAAGATTCAAAGAGAGTGAGATGTCAGCTCCTTTCATTCAGTCAGTAGCTTCAAACATTTCTGGTATATGAATAACATGATGTTTTTCAATGGCAAAAATCAATGAATTTTGTAAATGCACAAACAGTAATTTCTCCGCATTGCAAGGTGCAATTCTGAAATTTTTTGCTTTTTCCTGCTCCTCTTAGCATGATAAAGAAGATTCAAAGAGAGTGAGATGCCAGTTCCTTTCATTCAGTCAGTAGCTTCAATCATTTCTGGACGTTTTTCAATGGCAAAAATCAATGAATATTGTAAATGCACAAACAGTAATTTCTCCGCATTGCAAGGTGCAATTCTGAAATTTTTTGCTTTTTCCTGCTCCTCTTAGCATGATAAAGAAGATTCAAAGAGAGTGAGATGCCAGCTCCTTTCATTCAGTCAGTAGCTTCAATCATTTCTGGTATATGAATAACATGATGTTTTTCAATGGCAAAAATCAATGAATATTGTAAATGCACAAACAGTAATTTCTCCGCATTGCAAGGTGCAAGTCTGAAATTTTTTGCTTTTTCCTGCTCCTCTTAGCATGATAAAGAAGATTCAAAGAGAGTGAGATGCCAGCTACTTTCATTCAGTCAGTAGCTTCAATCATTTCTGGACGTTTTTCAATGGTAAAAATCAATGAATATTGTAAATGCACAAACAGTAATTTCTCCACATTGCAAGGTGCAGTTCTGAAATTTTTTGCTTTTTCCTGCTCCTCTTAGCATGATAAAGAAGATTCAAAGAGAGTAAGATGCCAGCTCCTTTCATTCAGTCAGTAGCTTCAATCATTTCTGGTATATGAATAACATGATGTTTTTCAATGGCAAAAATCAATGAATATTGTAAATGCACAAACAGTAATTTCTCCGCATTGCAAGGTGCAATTCTGAAATTTTTTGCTTTTTCCTGCTCCTCTTAGCATGATAAAGAAGATTCAAAGAGAGTGAGATGCCAGCTCCTTTCATTCAGTCAGTAGCTTCAATCATTTCTGGACGTTTTTCAATGGCAAAAATCAATGAATATTGTAAATGCACAAACAGTAATTTCTCCGCATTGCAAGGTGCAATTCTGAAATTTTTTGCTTTTTCCTGCTCCTCTTAGCATGATAAAGAAGATTCAAAGAGAGTGAGATGTCAGCTCCTTTCATTCAGTCAGTAGCTTCAAACATTTCTGGTATATGAATAACATGATGTTTTTCAATGGCAAAAATCAATGAATTTTGTAAATGCACAAACAGTAATTTCTCCGCATTGCAAGGTGCAATTCTGAAATTTTTTGCTTTTTCCTGCTCCTCTTAGCATGATAAAGAAGATTCAAAGAGAGTGAGATGCCAGTTCCTTTCATTCAGTCAGTAGCTTCAATCATTTCTGGACGTTTTTCAATGGCAAAAATCAATGAATATTGTAAATGCACAAACAGTAATTTCTCCGCATTGCAAGGTGCAATTCTGAAATTTTTTGCTTTTTCCTGCTCCTCTTAGCATGATAAAGAAGATTCAAAGAGAGTGAGATGCCAGCTCCTTTCATTCAGTCAGTAGCTTCAATCATTTCTGGTATATGAATAACATGATGTTTTTCAATGGCAAAAATCAATGAATATTGTAAATGCACAAACAGTAATTTCTCCGCATTGCAAGGTGCAATTCTGAAATTTTTTGCTTTTTCCTGCTCCTCTTAGCATGATAAAGAAGATTCAAAGAGAGTGAGATGCCAGCTCCTTTCATTCAGTCAGTAGCTTCAATCATTTCTGGACGTTTTTCAATGGCAAAAATCAATGAATATTGTAAATGCACAAACAGTAATTTCTCCGCATTGCAAGGTGCAATTCTGAAATTTTTTGCTTTTTCCTGCTCCTCTTAGCATGATAAAGAAGATTCAAAGAGAGTGAGATGCCAGCTCCTTTCATTCAGTCAGTAGCTTCAATCATTTCTGGACGTTTTTCAATGGCAAAAATCAATGAATATTGTAAATGCACAAACAGTAATTTCTCCGCATTGCAAGGTGCAATTCTGAAATTTTTTGCTTTTTCCTGCTCCTCTTAGCATGATAAAGAAGATTCAAAGAGAGTGAGATGTCAGCTCCTTTCATTCAGTCAGTAGCTTCAAACATTTCTGGTATATGAATAACATGATGTTTTTCAATGGCAAAAATCAATGAATTTTGTAAATGCACAAACAGTAATTTCTCCGCATTGCAAGGTGCAATTCTGAAATTTTTTGCTTTTTCCTGCTCCTCTTAGCATGATAAAGAAGATTCAAAGAGAGTGAGATGCCAGTTCCTTTCATTCAGTCAGTAGCTTCAATCATTTCTGGACGTTTTTCAATGGCAAAAATCAATGAATATTGTAAATGCACAAACAGTAATTTCTCCGCATTGCAAGGTGCAATTCTGAAATTTTTTGCTTTTTCGTGCTCCTCTTAGCATGATAAAGAAGATTCAAAGAGAGTGAGATGCCAGCTCCTTTCATTCAGTCAGTAGCTTCAATCATTTCTGGACGTTTTTCAATGGCAAAAATCAATGAATATTGTAAATGCACAAACAGTAATTTCTCCGCATTGCAAGGTGCAATTCTGAAATTTTTTGCTTTTTCCTGCTCCTCTTAGCATGATAAAGAAGATTCAAAGAGAGTGAGATGCCAGCTCCTTTCATTCAGTCAGTAGCTTCAATCATTTCTGGACGTTTTTCAATGGCAAAAATCAATGAATATTGTAAATGCACAAACAGTAATTTCTCCGCATTGCAAGGTGCAATTCTGAAATTTTTTGCTTTTTCCTGCTCCTCTTAGCATGATAAAGAAGATTCAAAGAGAGTGAGATGTCAGCTCCTTTCATTCAGTCAGTAGCTTCAAACATTTCTGGTATATGAATAACATGATGTTTTTCAATGGCAAAAATCAATGAATTTTGTAAATGCACAAACAGTAATTTCTCCGCATTGCAAGGTGCAATTCTGAAATTTTTTGCTTTTTCCTGCTCCTCTTAGCATGATAAAGAAGATTCAAAGAGAGTGAGATGCCAGTTCCTTTCATTCAGTCAGTAGCTTCAATCATTTCTGGACGTTTTTCAATGGCAAAAATCAATGAATATTGTAAATGCACAAACAGTAATTTCTCCGCATTGCAAGGTGCAATTCTGAAATTTTTTGCTTTTTCCTGCTCCTCTTAGCATGATAAAGAAGATTCAAAGAGAGTGAGATGCCAGCTCCTTTCATTCAGTCAGTAGCTTCAATCATTTCTGGTATATGAATAACATGATGTTTTTCAATGGCAAAAATCAATGAATATTGTAAATGCACAAACAGTAATTTCTCCGCATTGCAAGGTGCAAGTCTGAAATTTTTTGCTTTTTCCTGCTCCTCTTAGCATGATAAAGAAGATTCAAAGAGAGTGAGATGCCAGCTACTTTCATTCAGTCAGTAGCTTCAATCATTTCTGGACGTTTTTCAATGGTAAAAATCAATGAATATTGTAAATGCACAAACAGTAATTTCTCCACATTGCAAGGTGCAGTTCTGAAATTTTTTGCTTTTTCCTGCTCCTCTTAGCATGATAAAGAAGATTCAAAGAGAGTAAGATGCCAGCTCCTTTCATTCAGTCAGTAGCTTCAATCATTTCTGGTATATGAATAACATGATGTTTTTCAATGGCAAAAATCAATGAATATTGTAAATGCACAAACAGTAATTTCTCCGCATTGCAAGGTGCAATTCTGAAATTTTTTGCTTTTTCCTGCTCCTCTTAGCATGATAAAGAAGATTCAAAGAGAGTGAGATGCCAGCTCCTTTCATTCAGTCAGTAGCTTCAATCATTTCTGGACGTTTTTCAATGGCAAAAATCAATGAATATTGTAAATGCACAAACAGTAATTTCTCCGCATTGCAAGGTGCAATTCTGAAATTTTTTGCTTTTTCCTGCTCCTCTTAGCATGATAAAGAAGATTCAAAGAGAGTGAGATGTCAGCTCCTTTCATTCAGTCAGTAGCTTCAAACATTTCTGGTATATGAATAACATGATGTTTTTCAATGGCAAAAATCAATGAATTTTGTAAATGCACAAACAGTAATTTCTCCGCATTGCAAGGTGCAATTCTGAAATTTTTTGCTTTTTCCTGCTCCTCTTAGCATGATAAAGAAGATTCAAAGAGAGTGAGATGCCAGTTCCTTTCATTCAGTCAGTAGCTTCAATCATTTCTGGACGTTTTTCAATGGCAAAAATCAATGAATATTGTAAATGCACAAACAGTAATTTCTCCGCATTGCAAGGTGCAATTCTGAAATTTTTTGCTTTTTCCTGCTCCTCTTAGCATGATAAAGAAGATTCAAAGAGAGTGAGATGCCAGCTCCTTTCATTCAGTCAGTAGCTTCAATCAATCTTCTTGGTATATGAATAACATGATGTTTTTCAATGGCAAAAATCAATGAATATTGTAAATGCACAAACAGTAATTTCTCCGCATTGCAAGGTGCAATTCTGAAATTTTTTGCTTTTTCCTGCTCCTCTTAGCATGATAAAGAAGATTCAAAGAGAGTGAGATGCCAGCTCCTTTCATTCAGTCAGTAGCTTCAATCATTTCTGGACGTTTTTCAATGGCAAAAATCAATGAATATTGTAAATGCACAAACAGTAATTTCTCCGCATTGCAAGGTGCAATTCTGAAATTTTTTGCTTTTTCTGCTCCTCTTAGCATGATAAAGAAGATTCAAAGAGAGTGAGATGCCAGCTCCTTTCATTCAGTCAGTAGCTTCAATCATTTCTGGACGTTTTTCAATGGCAAAAATCAATGAATATTGTAAATGCACAAACAGTAATTTCTCCGCATTGCAAGGTGCAATTCTGAAATTTTTTGCTTTTTCCTGCTCCTCTTAGCATGATAAAGAAGATTCAAAGAGAGTGAGATGTCAGCTCCTTTCATTCAGTCAGTAGCTTCAAACATTTCTGGTATATGAATAACATGATGTTTTTCAATGGCAAAAATCAATGAATTTTGTAAATGCACAAACAGTAATTTCTCCGCATTGCAAGGTGCAATTCTGAAATTTTTTGCTTTTTCCTGCTCCTCTTAGCATGATAAAGAAGATTCAAAGAGAGTGAGATGCCAGTTCCTTTCATTCAGTCAGTAGCTTCAATCATTTCTGGACGTTTTTCAATGGCAAAAATCAATGAATATTGTAAATGCACAAACAGTAATTTCTCCGCATTGCAAGGTGCAATTCTGAAATTTTTTGCTTTTTCCTGCTCCTCTTAGCATGATAAGAAGATTCAAAGAGAGTGAGATGCCAGCTCCTTTCATTCAGTCAGTAGCTTCAATCATTTCTGGTATATGAATAACATGATGTTTTTCAATGGCAAAAATCAATGAATATTGTAAATGCACAAACAGTAATTTCTCCGCATTGCAAGGTGCAATTCTGAAATTTTTTGCTTTTTCCTGCTCCTCTTAGCATGATAAAGAAGATTCAAAGAGAGTGAGATGCCAGCTACTTTCATTCAGTCAGTAGCTTCAATCATTTCTGGACGTTTTTCAATGGTAAAATTCAATGAATATTGTAAATGCACAAACAGTAATTTCTCCACATTGCAAGGTGCAATTCTGAAATTTTTGCTTTTTCCTGCTCCTCTTAGCATGATAAAGAAGATTCAAAGAGAGTGAGATGCCAGCTCCTTTCATTCAGTCAGTAGCTTCAAACATTTCTGGTATATGAATAACATGATGTTTTTCAATGGCAAAAATCAATGAATATTGTAAATGCACAAACAGTAATTTCTCTGCATTGCAAGGTGCAATTCTGAAATTTTTTGCTTTTTCCTGCTCCTCTTAGCATGATAAAGAAGATTCAAAGAGAGTGAGATGCCAGCTACTTTCATTCAGTCAGTAGCTTCAATCATTTCTGGACGTTTTTCAATGGTAAAAATCAATGAATATTGTAAATGCACAAACAGTAATTTCTCCACATTGCAAGGTGCAATTCTGAAATTTTTTGCTTTTTCCTGCTCCTCTTAGCATGATAAAGAAGATTCAGAGAGTGAGATGCCAGCTCCTTTCATTCAGTCAGTAGCTTCAAACATTTCTGGTATATGAATAACATGATGTTTTTCAATGGCAAAAATCAATGAATATTGTAAATGCACAAACAGTAATTTCTCCGCATTGCAAGGTGCAATTCTGAAATTTTTTGCTTTTTCCTGCTCCTCTTAGCATGATAAAGAATATTCAAAGAGAGTGAGATGCCAGCTCCTTTCATTCAGTCAGTAGCTTCAATCATTTCTGGATGTTTTTCAATGGCAAAAATCAATGAATATTGTAAATGCACAAACTGTAATTTCTCCGCATTGCAAGGTGCAATTCTGAAATTTTTGGCTTTTTCCTGCTCCTCTTAGCATGATAAAGAAGATTCAAAGAGAGTGAGATGCCAGCTCCTTTCATTCAGTCAGTAGCTTCAATCATTTCTGGACGTTTTTCAATGGCAAAAATCAATGAATATTGTAAATGCACAAACAGTAATTTCTCCGCATTGCAAGGTGCAATTCTGAAATTTTTTGCTTTTTCCTGCTCCTCTTAGCATGATAAAGAAGATTCAAAGAGAGTGAGATGCCAGCTCCTTTCATTCAGTCAGTACCTTCAATCATTTCTGGATGTTTTTCAATGGCAAAAATCAATGAATATTGTAAATGCACAAACAGTAATTTCTCCGCATTGCAAGGTGCAATTCTGAAATTTTTTGCTTTTTCCCGCTCCTCTTAGCATGATAAAGAAGATTCAAAGAGAGTGAGGTGCCAGCTCCTTTCATTCAGTCAGTAGCTTCAAACATTTCTGGTATATGAATAACATGTTTTTCAATGGCAAAAATCATTGAATATTGTAAATGCACAAACAGTAATTTCTCCGCATTGCAAGGTGCAATTCTGAAATTTTTTGATTTTTCCTGCTCCTCTTAGCATGATAAAGAAGATTCAAAGAGAGTGAGATGCCAGCTCCTTTCATTCAGTCAGTAGCTTCAATCATTTCTGGACGTTTTTCAATGGCAAAAATCAATGAATATTGTAAATGCACAAACAGTAATTTCTCCGCATTGCAAGGTGCAATTCTGAAATTTTTTGCTTTTTCCTGCTCCTCTTAGCATGATAAAGAAGATTCAAAGAGAGTGAGATGCCAGCTCCTTTCATTCAGTCAGTAGCTTCAATCATTTCTGGACGTTTTTCAATGGCAAAAATCAATGAATATTGTAAATGCACAAACAGTAATTTCTCCGCATTTGCAAGGTGCAATTCTGAAATTTTTTGCTTTTTCCTGCTCCTCTTAGCATGATAAAGAAGATTCAAAGAGAGTGAGATGCCAGCTCCTTTCATTCAGTCAGTAGCTTCAAACATTTCTGGTATATGAATAACATGATGTTTTTCAATGGCAAAAATCAATGAATATTGTAAATGCACAAACAGTAATTTCTCCGCATTGCAAGGTGCAAGTCTGAAATTTTTTGCTTTTTCCTGCTCCTCTTAGCATGATAAAGAAGATTCAAAGAGAGTGAGATGCCAGCTACTTTCATTCAGTCAGTAGCTTCAATCATTTCTGGACGTTTTTCAATGGTAAAAATCAATGAATATTGTAAATGCACAAACAGTAATTTCTCCACATTGCAAGGTGCAATTCTGAAATTTTTTGCTTTTTCCTGCTCCTCTTAGCATGATAAAGAAGATTCAAAGAGAGTGAGATGCCAGCTCCTTTCATTCAGTCAGTAGCTTCAAACATTTCTGGTATATGAATAACATGATGTTTTTCAATGGCAAAAATCAATGAATATTGTAAATGCACAAACAGTAATTTCTCCGCATTGCAAGGTGCAATTCTGAAATTTTTTGCTTTTTCCTGCTCCTCTTAGCATGATAAAGAAGATTCAAAGAGAGTGAGATGCCAGCTCCTTTCATTCAGTCAGTAGCTTCAAACATTTCTGGTATATGAATAACATGATGTTTTTCAATGGCAAAAATCAATGAATATTGTAAATGCACAAAGAGTAATTTCTCCGCATTGCAAGGTGCAATTCTGAAATTTTTTGCTTTTTCCTGCTCCTCTTAGCATGAAAAGAAGATTCAAAGAGAGTGAGATGCCAGCTCCTTTCATTCAGTCAGTAGCTTCAATCATTTCTGGACGTTTTTCAATGGCAAAAATCAATGAATATTGTAAATGCACAAACAGTAATTTCTCCGCATTGCAAGGTGCAATTCTGAAATTTTTTGCTTTTTCCTGCTCCTCTTAGCATGATAAAGAAGATTCAAAGAGAGTGAGATGCCAGCTCCTTTCATTCAGTCAGTAGCTTCAATCATTTCTGGACGTTTTTCAATGGCAAAAATCAATGAATATTGTAAATGCACAAACAGTAATTTCTCTGCATTGCAAGGTGCAATTCTGAAATTTTTTGCTTTTTCCTGCTCCTCTTAGCATGATAAAGAAGATTCAAAGAGAGTGAGATGCCAGCTCCTTTCATTCAGTCAGTAGCTACAAACATTTCTGGTATATGAATAACATGATGTTTTTCAATGGCAAAAATCAATGAATATTGTAAATGCACAAACAGTAATTTCTCCGCATTGCAAGGTGCAATTCTGAAATTTTTTTGCTTTTTCCTGCTCCTCTTAGCATGATAAAGAAGATTCAAAGAGAGTGAGATGCCAGCTCCTTTCATTCAGTCAGTAGCTTCAATCATTTCTGGACGTTTTTCAATGGCAAAAATCAATGAATATTGTAAATGCACAAACAGTAATTTCTCCGCATTGCAAGGTGCAATTCTGAAATTTTTTGCTTTTTCCTGCTCCTCTTAGCATGATAAAGAAGATTCAAAGAGAGTGAGATGCCAGCTCCTTTCATTCAGTCAGTAGCTTCAATCATTTCTGGACGTTTTTCAATGGCAAAAATCAATGAATATTGTAAATGCACAAACAGTAATTTCTCCGCATTGCAAGGTGCAATTCTGAAATTTTTTGCTTTTTCCTGCTCCTCTTAGCATGACAAAGAAGATTCAAAGAGAGTAAGATGCCAGCTCCTTTCATTCAGTCAGTAGCTTCAATCATTTCTGGTATATGAATAACATGATGTTTTTCAATGGCAAAAATCATGAATATTGTAAATGCACAAACAGTAATTTCTCCGCATTGCAAGGTGCAATTCTGAATTTTTTTGCTTTTTCCTGCTCCTCTTAGCATGATAAAGAAGATTCAAAGAGAGTGAGATGCCAGCTCCTTTCATTCAGTCAGTAGCTTCAATCATTTCTGGACGTTTTTCAATGGCAAAAATCAATGAATATTGTAAATGCACAAACAGTAATTTCTCCGCATTGCAAGGTGCAATTCTGAAATTTTTTGCTTTTTCCTGCTCCTCTTAGCATGATAAAGAAGATTCAAAGAGAGTGAGATGCCAGCTCCTTTCATTCAGTCAGTAGCTTCAATCATTTCTGGACGTTTTTCAATGGCAAAAATCAATGAATATTGTAAATGCACAAACAGTAATTTCTCCGCATTGCAAGGTGCAATTCTGAAATTTTTTGCTTTTTCCTGCTCCTCTTAGCATGATAAAGAAGATTCAAAGAGAGTGAGATGCCAGCTCCTTTCATTCAGTCAGTAGCTTCAATCATTTCTGGTATATGAATAACATGATGTTTTTCAATGGCAAAAATCAATGAATATTGTAAATGCACAAACAGTAATTTCTCCGCATTGCAAGTTGCAATTCTGAAATTTTTTGCTTTTTCCTGCTCCTCTTAGCATGATAAAGAAGATTCAAAGAGAGTGAGATGCCAGCTCCTTTCATTCAGTCAGTAGCTTCAATCATTTCTGGACGTTTTTCAATGGCAAAAATCAATGAATATTGTAAATGCACAAACAGTAATTTCTCCGCATTGCAAGGTGCAATTCTGAAATTTTTTGCTTTTTCCTGCTCCTCTTAGCATGATAAAGAAGATTCAAAGAGAGTGAGATGCCAGCTCCTTTCATTCAGTCAGTAGCTTCAATCATTTCTGGACGTTTTTCAATGGCAAAAATCAATGAATATTGTAAATGCACAAACAGTAATTTCTCCGCATTGCAAGGTGCAATTCTGAAATTTTTTGCTTTTTCCTGCTCCTCTTAGCATGATAAAGAAGATTCAAAGAGAGTGAGATGCCAGCTCCTTTCATTCAGTCAGTAGCTTCAAACATTTCTGGTATATGAATAACATGATGTTTTTCAATGGCAAAAATCAATGAATATTGTAAAAGCACAAACAGTAATTTCTCCGCATTGCAAGGTGCAATTCTGAAATTTTTTGCTTTTTCCTGCTCCTCTTAGCATGATAAAGAAGATTCAAAGAGAGTGAGATGCCAGCTCCTTTCATTCAGTCAGTAGCTTCAATCATTTCTGGACGTTTTTCAATGGCAAAAATCAATGAATATTGTAAATGCACAAACAGTAATTTCTCCGCATTGCAAGGTGCAATTCTGAAATTTTTTGCTTTTTCCTGCTCCTCTTAGCATGATAAAGAAGATTCAAAGAGAGTGAGATGCCAGCTCCTTTCATTCAGTCAGTAGCTTCAATCATTTCTGGTATATGAATAACATGATGTTTTTCAATGGCAAAAATCAATGAATATTGTAAATGCACAAACAGTAATTTCTCCACATTGCAAGGTGCAATTCTGAAATTTTTTGCTTTTTCCTGCTCCTCTTAGCATGATAAAGAAGATTCAAAGAGAGTGAGATGCCAGCTCCTTTCATTCAGTCAGTAGCTTCAATCATTTCTGGACGTTTTTCAATGGCAAAAATCAATGAATATTGTAAATGCACAAACAGTAATTTCTCCGCATTGCAAGGTGCAATTCTGAAATTTTTTGCTTTTTCCTGCTCCTCTTAGCATGATAAAGAAGATTCAAAGAGAGTGAGATGCCAGCTCCTTTCATTCAGTCAGTAGCTACAAACATTTCTGGTATATGAATAACATGATGTTTTTCAATGGCAAAAATCAATGAATATTGTAAATGCACAAACAGTAATTTCTCCGCATTGCAAGGTGCAATTCTGAAATTTTTTGCTTTTTCCTGCTCCTCTTAGCATGATAAACAAGATTCAAAGAGAGTGAGATGCCAGCTCCTTTCATTCAGTCAGTAGCTTCAATCATTTCTGGACGTTTTTCAATGGCAAAAATCAATGAATATTGTAAATGCACAAACAGTAATTTCTCCGCATTGCAAGGTGCAATTCTGAAATTTTTTGCTTTTTCCTGCTCCTCTTAGCATGATAAAGAAGATTCAAAGAGAGTGAGATGGCAGCTCCTTTCATTCAGTCAGTAGCTTCAATCATTTCTGGACGTTTTTCAATGGCAAAAATCAATGAATATTGTAAATGCACAAACAGTAATTTCTCCGCATTGCAAGGTGCAATTCTGAAATTTTTTGCTTTTTCCTGCTCCTCTTAGCATGACAAAGAAGATTCAAAGAGAGTAAGATGCCAGCTCCTTTCATTCAGTCAGTAGCTTCAATCATTTCTGGTATATGAATAACATGATGTTTTTCAATGGCAAAAATCAATGAATATTGTAAATGCACAAACAGTAATTTCTCCGCATTGCAAGGTGCAATTCTGAAATTTTTTGCTTTTTCCTGCTCCTCTTAGCATGATAAAGAAGATTCAAAGAGAGTGAGATGCCAGCTCCTTTCATTCAGTCAGTAGCTTCAATCATTTCTGGACGTTTTTCAATGGCAAAAATCAATGAATATTGTAAATGCACAAACAGTAATTTCTCCGCATTGCAAGGTGCAATTCTAAAATTTTTTGCTTTTTCCTGCTCCTCTTAGCATGATAAAGAAGATTCAAAGAGAGTGAGATGCCAGCTCCTTTCATTCAGTCAGTAGCTTCAATCATTTCTGGACGTTTTTCAATGGCAAAAATCAATGAATATTGTAAATGCACAAACAGTAATTTCTCCGCATTGCAAGGTGCAATTCTGAAATTTTTTGCTTTTTCCTGCTCCTCTTAGCATGATAAAGAAGATTCAAAGAGAGTGAGATGCCAGCTCCTTTCATTCAGTCAGTAGCTTCAAACATTTCTGGTATATGAATAATATGATGTTTTTCAATGGCAAAAATCAATGAATATTGTAAAAGCACAAACAGTAATTTCTCCGCATTGCAAGGTGCAATTCTGAAATTTTTTGCTTTTTCCTGCTCCTCTTAGCATGATAAAGAAGATTCAAAGAGAGTGAGATGCCAGCTCCTTTCATTCAGTCAGTAGCTTCAATCATTTCTGGACGTTTTTCAATGGCAAAAATCAATGAATATTGTAAATGCACAAACAGTAATTTCTCCGCATTGCAAGGTGCAATTCTGAAATTTTTTGCTTTTTCCTGCTCCTCTTAGCATGATAAAGAAGATTCAAAGAGAGTGAGATGCCAGCTCCTTTCATTCAGTCAGTAGCTTCAATCATTTCTGGTATATGAATAACATGATGTTTTTCAATGGCAAAAATCAATGAATATTGTAAATGCACAAACAGTAATTTCTCCGCATTGCAAGTTGCAATTCTGAAATTTTTTGCTTTTTCCTGCTCCTCTTAGCATGATAAAGAAGATTCAAAGAGAGTGAGATGCCAGCTCCTTTCATTCAGTCAGTAGCTTCAATCATTTCTGGACGTTTTTCAATGGCAAAAATCAATGAATATTGTAAATGCACAAACAGTAATTTCTCCGCATTGCAAGGTGCAATTCTGAAATTTTTTGCTTTTTCCTGCTCCTCTTAGCATGATAAAGAAGATTCAAAGAGAGTGAGATGCCAGCTCCTTTCATTCAGTCAGTAGCTTCAATCATTTCTGGATGTTTTTCAATGGCAAAAATCAATGAATATTGTAAATGCACAAACAGTAATTTCTCCGCATTGCAAGGTGCAATTCTGAAATTTTTTGCTTTTTCCTGCTCCTCTTAGCATGATAAAGAAGATTCAAAGAGAGTGAGATGCCAGCTCCTTTCATTCAGTCAGTAGCTTCAAACATTTCTGGTATATGAATAACATGATGTTTTTCAATGGCAAAAATCAATGAATATTGTAAAAGCACAAACAGTAATTTCTCCGCATTGCAAGGTGCAATTCTGAAATTTTTTGCTTTTTCCAGCTCCTCTTAGCATGATAAAGAAGATTCAAAGAGAGTGAGATGCCAGCTCCTTTCATTCAGTCAGTAGCTTCAATCATTTCTGGACGTTTTTCAATGGCAAAAATCAATGAATATTGTAAATGCACAAACAGTAATTTCTCCGCATTGCAAGGTGCAATTCTGAAATTTTTTGCTTTTTCCTGCTCCTCTTAGCATGATAAAGAAGATTCAAAGAGAGTGAGATGCCAGCTCCTTTCATTCAGTCAGTAGCTTCAATCATTTCTGGTATATGAATAACATGATGTTTTTCAATGGCAAAAATCAATGAATATTGTAAATGCACAAACAGTAATTTCTCCACATTGCAAGGTGCAATTCTGAAATTTTTTGCTTTTTCCTGCTCCTCTTAGCATGATAAAGAAGATTCAAAGAGAGTGAGATGACAGCTCCTTTCATTCAGTCAGTAGCTTCAATCATTTCTGGACGTTTTTCAATGGCAAAAAACAATGAATATTGTAAATGCACAAACAGTAATTTCTCCGCATTGCAAGGTGCAATTCTGAAATTTTTTGCTTTTTCCTGCTCCTCTTAGCATGATAAAGAAGATTCAAAGAGAGCGAGATGCCAGCTCCTTTCATTCAGTCAGTAGCTTCAATCATTTCTGGTATATGAATAACATGATGTTTTTCAATGGCAAAAATCAATGAATATTGTAAATGCACAAACAGTAATTTCTCCGCATTGCAAGGTGCAATTCTGAAATTTTTTGCTTTTTCCTGCTCCTCTTAGCATGATAAAGAAGATTCAAAGAGAGTGAGATGCCAGCTCCTTTCATTCAGTCAGTAGCTTCAATCATTTCTGGACGTTTTTCAATGGCAAAAATCAATGAATATTGTAAATGCACAAACAGTAATTTCTCCGCATTGCAAGGTGCAATTCTGAAATTTTTTGCTTTTTCCTGCTCCTCTTAGCATGATAAAGAAGATTCAAAGAGAGTGAGATGCCAGCTCCTTTCATTCAGTCAGTAGCTTCAAACATTTCTGGTATATGAATAACATGATGTTTTTCAATGGCAAAAATCAATGAATATTGTAAATGCACAAACAGTAATTTCTCCGCATTGCAAGGTGCAATTCTGAAATTTTTTGCTTTTTCCTGCTCCTCTTAGCATGATAAAGAAGATTCAAAGAGAGTGAGATGCCAGCTCCTTTCATTCAGTCAGTAGCTTCAAACATTTCTGGTATATGAATAACATGATGTTTTTCAATGACAAAAATCAATGAATATTGTAAATGCACAAAGAGTAATTTCTCCGCATTGCAAGGTGCAATTCTGAAATTTTTTGCTTTTTCCTGCTCCTCTTAGCATGATAAAGAAGATTCAAAGAGAGTGAGATGCCAGCTCCTTTCATTCAGTCAGTAGCTTCAATCATTTCTGGACGTTTTTCAATGGCAAAAATCAATGAATATTGTAAATGCACAAACAGTAATTTCTCCGCATTGCAAGGTGCAATTCTGAAATTTTTTGCTTTTTCCTGCTCCTCTTAGCATGATAAAGAAGATTCAAAGAGAGTGAGATGCCAGCTCCTTTCATTCAGTCAGTAGCTTCAATCATTTCTGGACGTTTTTCAATGGCAAAAATCAATGAATATTGTAAATGCACAAACAGTAATTTCTCCGCATTGCAAGGTGCAATTCTGAAATTTTTTGCTTTTTCCTGCTCCTCTTAGCATGATAAAGAAGATTCAAAGAGAGTGAGATGCCAGCTCCTTTCATTCAGTCAGTAGCTACAAACATTTCTGGTATATGAATAACATGATGTTTTTCAATGGCAAAAATCAATGAATATTGTAAATGCACAAACAGTAATTTCTCCGCATTGCAAGGTGCAATTCTGAAATTTTTTGCTTTTTCCTGCTCCTCTTAGCATGATAAAGAAGATTCAAAGAGAGTGAGATGCCAGCTCCTTTCATTCATTCAGTAGCTTCAATCATTTCTGGACGTTTTTCAATGGCAAAAATCAATGAATATTGTAAATGCACAAACAGTAATTTCTCCGCATTGCAAGGTGCAATTCTGAAATTTTTTGCTTTTTCCTGCTCCTCTTAGCATGATAAAGAAGATTCAAAGAGAGTGAGATGCCAGCTCCTTTCATTCAGTCAGTAGCTTCAATCATTTCTGGACGTTTTTCAATGGCAAAAATCAATGAATATTGTAAATGCTCAAACAGTAATTTCTCCGCATTGCAAGGTGCAATTCTGAAATTTTTTGCTTTTTCCTGCTCCTCTTAGCATGACAAAGAAGATTCAAAGAGAGTAAGATGCCAGCTCCTTTCATTCAGTCAGTAGCTTCAATCATTTCTGGTATATGAATAACATGATGTTTTTCAATGGCAAAAATCAATGAATATTGTAAATGCACAAACAGTAATTTCTCCGCATTGCAAGGTGCAATTCTGAAATTTTTTGCTTTTTCCTGCTCCTCTTAGCATGATAAAGAAGATTCAAAGAGAGTGAGATGCCAGCTCCTTTCATTCAGTCAGTAGCTTCAATCATTTCTGGACGTTTTTCAATGGCAAAAATCAATGAATATTGTAAATGCACAAACAGTAATTTCTCCGCATTGCAAGGTGCAATTCTGAAATTTTTTGCTTTTTCCTGCTCCTCTTAGCATGATAAAGAAGATTCAAAGAGAGTGAGATGCCAGCTCCTTTCATTCAGTCAGTAGCTTCAATCATTTCTGGACGTTTTTCAATGGCAAAAATCAATGAATATTGTAAATGCACAAACAGTAATTTCTCCGCATTGCAAGGTGCAATTCTGAAATTTTTTGCTTTTTCCTGCTCCTCTTAGCATGATAAAGAAGATTCAAAGAGAGTGAGATGCCAGCTCCTTTCATTCAGTCAGTAGCTTCAAACATTTCTGGTATATGAATAACATGATGTTTTTCAATGGCAAAAATCAATGAATATTGTAAAAGCACAAACAGTAATTTCTCCGCATTGCAAGGTGCAATTCTGAAATTTTTTGCTTTTTCCTGCTCCTCTTAGCATGATAAAGAAGATTCAAAGAGAGTGAGATGCCAGCTCCTTTCATTCAGTCAGTAGCTTCAATCATTTCTGGACGTTTTTCAATGGCAAAAATCAATGAATATTGTAAATGCACAAACAGTAATTTCTCCGCATTGCAAGGTGCAATTCTGAAATTTTTTGCTTTTTCCTGCTCCTCTTAGCATGATAAAGAAGATTCAAAGAGAGTGAGATGCCAGCTCCTTTCATTCAGTCAGTAGCTTCAATCATTTCTGGTATATGAATAACATGATGTTTTTCAATGGCAAAAATCAATGAATATTGTAAATGCACAAACAGTAATTTCTCCGCATTGCAAGTTGCAATTCTGAAATTTTTTGCTTTTTCCTGCTCCTCTTAGCATGATAAAGAAGATTCAAAGAGAGTGAGATGCCAGCTCCTTTCATTCAGTCAGTAGCTTCAATCATTTCTGGACGTTTTTCAATGGCAAAAATCAATGAATATTGTAAATGCACAAACAGTAATTTCTCCGCATTGCAAGGTGCAATTCTGAAATTTTTTGCTTTTTCCTGCTCCTCTTAGCATGATAAAGAAGATTCAAAGAGAGTGAGATGCCAGCTCCTTTCATTCAGTCAGTAGCTTCAATCATTTCTGGACGTTTTTCAATGGCAAAAATCAATGAATATTGTAAATGCACAAACAGTAATTTCTCCGCATTGCAAGGTGCAATTCTGAAATTTTTTGCTTTTTCCTGCTCCTCTTAGCATGATAAAGAAGATTCAAAGAGAGTGAGATGCCAGCTCCTTTCATTCAGTCAGTAGCTTCAAACATTTCTGGTATATGAATAACATGATGTTTTTCAATGGCAAAAATCAATGAATATTGTAAAAGCACAAACAGTAATTTCTCCGCATTGCAAGGTGCAATTCTGAAATTTTTTGCTTTTTCCTGCTCCTCTTAGCATGATAAAGAAGATTCAAAGAGAGTGAGATGCCAGCTCCTTTCATTCAGTCAGTAGCTTCAATCATTTCTGGACGTTTTTCAATGGCAAAAATCAATGAATATTGTAAATGCACAAACAGTAATTTCTCCGCATTGCAAGGTGCAATTCTGAAATTTTTTGCTTTTTCCTGCTCCTCTTAGCATGATAAAGAAGATTCAAAGAGAGTGAGATGCCAGCTCCTTTCATTCAGTCAGTAGCTTCAATCATTTCTGGTATATGAATAACATGATGTTTTTCAATGGCAAAAATCAATGAATATTGTAAATGCACAAACAGTAATTTCTCCACATTGCAAGGTGCAATTCTGAAATTTTTTGCTTTTTCCTGCTCCTCTTAGCATGATAAAGAAGATTCAAAGAGAGTGAGATGCCAGCTCCTTTCATTCAGTCAGTAGCTTCAATCATTTCTGGACGTTTTTCAATGGCAAAAATCAATGAATATTGTAAATGCACAAACAGTAATTTCTCCGCATTGCAAGGTGCAATTCTGAAATTTTTTGCTTTTTCCTGCTCCTCTTAGCATGATAAAGAAGATTCAAAGAGAGCGAGATGCCAGCTCCTTTCATTCAGTCAGTAGCTTCAATCATTTCTGGTATATGAATAACATGATGTTTTTCAATGGCAAAAATCAATGAATATTGTAAATGCACAAACAGTAATTTCTCCGCATTGCAAGGTGCAATTCTGAAATTTTTTGCTTTTTCCTGCTCCTCTTAGCATGATAAAGAAGATTCAAAGAGAGTGAGATGCCAGCTCCTTTCATTCAGTCAGTAGCTTCAATCATTTCTGGACGTTTTTCAATGGCAAAAATCAATGAATATTGTAAATGCACAAACAGTAATTTCTCCGCATTGCAAGGTGCAATTCTGAAATTTTTTGCTTTTTCCTGCTCCTCTTAGCATGATAAAGAAGATTCAAAGAGAGTGAGATGCCAGCTCCTTTCATTCAGTCAGTAGCTTCAAACATTTCTGGTATATGAATAACATGATGTTTTTCAAAGGCAAAAATCAATGAATATTGTAAATGCACAAACAGTAATTTCTCCGCATTGCAAGGTGCAATTCTGAAATTTTTTGCTTTTTCCTGCTCCTCTTAGCATGATAAAGAAGATTCAAAGAGAGTGAGATGCCAGCTCCTTTCATTCAGTCAGTAGCTTCAATCATTTCTGGACGTTTTTCAATGGCAAAAATCAATGAATATTGTAAATGCACAAACAGTAATTTCTCCGCATTGCAAGGTGCAATTCTGAAATTTTTTGCTTTTTCCTGCTCCTCTTAGCATGATAAAGAAGATTCAAAGAGAGTGAGATGCCAGCTCCTTTCATTCAGTCAGTAGCTTCAATCATTTCTGGACGTTTTTCAATGGCAAAAATCAATGAATATTGTAAATGCACAAACAGTAATTTCTCCGCATTGCAAGGTGCAATTCTGAAATTTTTTGCTTTTTCCTGCTCCTCTTAGCATGATAAAGAAGATTCAAAGAGAGTGAGATGCCAGCTCGTTTCATTCAGTCAGTAGCTTCAATCATTTCTGGTATATGAATAACATGATGTTTTTCAATAGCAAAAATCAATGAATATTGTAAATGCACAAACAGTAATTTCTCCGCATTGCAAGGTGCAATTCTGAAATTTTTTGCTTTTTCCTGCTCCTCTTAGCATGATAAAGAAGATTCAAAGAGAGTGAGATGCCAGCTCCTTTCATTCAGTCAGCAGCTTCAATCATTTCTGGACATTTTTCAATGGCAAAAATCAATGAATATTGTAAATGCACAAACAGTAATTTCTCCGCATTGCAAGGTGCAATTCTGAAATTTTTTGCTTTTTCCTGCTCCTCTTAGCATGATAAAGAAGATTCAAAGAGAGTGAGATGCCAGCTCCTTTCATTCAGTCAGTAGCTTCAAACATTTCTGGTATATGAATAACATGATGTTTTTCAATGACAAAAATCAATGAATATTGTAAATGCACAAAGAGTAATTTCTCCGCATTGCAAGGTGCAATTCTGAAATTTTTTGCTTTTTCCTGCTCCTCTTAGCATGATAAAGAAGATTCAAAGAGAGTGAGATGCCAGCTCCTTTCATTCAGTCAGTAGCTTCAATCATTTCTGGACGTTTTTCAATGGCAAAAATCAATGAATATTGTAAATGCACAAACAGTAATTTCTCCGCATTGCAAGGTGCAATTCTGAAATTTTTTGCTTTTTCCTGCTCCTCTTAGCATGATAAAGAAGATTCAAAGAGAGTGAGATGCCAGCTCCTTTCATTCAGTCAGTAGCTTCAATCATTTCTGGACGTTTTTCAATGGCAAAAATCAATGAATATTGTAAATGCACAAACAGTAATTTCTCCGCATTGCAAGGTGCAATTCTGAAATTTTTTGCTTTTTCCTGCTCCTCTTAGCATGATAAAGAAGATTCAAAGAGAGTGAGATGCCAGCTCCTTTCATTCAGTCAGTAGCTACAAACATTTCTGGTATATGAATAACATGATGTTTTTCAATGGCAAAAATCAATGAATATTGTAAATGCACAAACAGTAATTTCTCCGCATTGCAAGGTGCAATTCTGAAATTTTTTGCTTTTTCCTGCTCCTCTTAGCATGATAAAGAAGATTCAAAGAGAGTGAGATGCCAGCTCCTTTCATTCATTCAGTAGCTTCAATCATTTCTGGACGTTTTTCAATGGCAAAAATCAATGAATATTGTAAATGCACAAACAGTAATTTCTCCGCATTGCAAGGTGCAATTCTGAAATTTTTTGCTTTTTCCTGCTCCTCTTAGCATGATAAAGAAGATTCAAAGAGAGTGAGATGCCAGCTCCTTTCATTCAGTCAGTAGCTTCAATCATTTCTGGACGTTTTTCAATGGCAAAAATCAATGAATATTGTAAATGCTCAAACAGTAATTTCTCCGCATTGCAAGGTGCAATTCTGAAATTTTTTGCTTTTTCCTGCTCCTCTTAGCATGACAAAGAAGATTCAAAGAGAGTAAGATGCCAGCTCCTTTCATTCAGTCAGTAGCTTCAATCATTTCTGGTATATGAATAACATGATGTTTTTCAATGGCAAAAATCAATGAATATTGTAAATGCACAAACAGTAATTTCTCCGCATTGCAAGGTGCAATTCTGAAATTTTTTGCTTTTTCCTGCTCCTCTTAGCATGATAAAGAAGATTCAAAGAGAGTGAGATGCCAGCTCCTTTCATTCAGTCAGTAGCTTCAATCATTTCTGGACGTTTTTCAATGGCAAAAATCAATGAATATTGTAAATGCACAAACAGTAATTTCTCCGCATTGCAAGGTGCAATTCTGAAATTTTTTGCTTTTTCCTGCTCCTCTTAGCATGATAAAGAAGATTCAAAGAGAGTGAGATGCCAGCTCCTTTCATTCAGTCAGTAGCTTCAATCATTTCTGGACGTTTTTCAATGGCAAAAATCAATGAATATTGTAAATGCACAAACAGTAATTTCTCCGCATTGCAAGGTGCAATTCTGAAATTTTTTGCTTTTTCCTGCTCCTCTTAGCATGATAAAGAAGATTCAAAGAGAGTGAGATGCCAGCTCCTTTCATTCAGTCAGTAGCTTCAAACATTTCTGGTATATGAATAACATGATGTTTTTCAATGGCAAAAATCAATGAATATTGTAAAAGCACAAACAGTAATTTCTCCGCATTGCAAGGTGCAATTCTGAAATTTTTTGCTTTTTCCTGCTCCTCTTAGCATGATAAAGAAGATTCAAAGAGAGTGAGATGCCAGCTCCTTTCATTCAGTCAGTAGCTTCAATCATTTCTGGACGTTTTTCAATGGCAAAAATCAATGAATATTGTAAATGCACAAACAGTAATTTCTCCGCATTGCAAGGTGCAATTCTGAAATTTTTTGCTTTTTCCTGCTCCTCTTAGCATGATAAAGAAGATTCAAAGAGAGTGAGATGCCAGCTCCTTTCATTCAGTCAGTAGCTTCAATCATTTCTGGTATATGAATAACATGATGTTTTTCAATGGCAAAAATCAATGAATATTGTAAATGCACAAACAGTAATTTCTCCGCATTGCAAGTTGCAATTCTGAAATTTTTTGCTTTTTCCTGCTCCTCTTAGCATGATAAAGAAGATTCAAAGAGAGTGAGATGCCAGCTCCTTTCATTCAGTCAGTAGCTTCAATCATTTCTGGACGTTTTTCAATGGCAAAAATCAATGAATATTGTAAATGCACAAACAGTAATTTCTCCGCATTGCAAGGTGCAATTCTGAAATTTTTTGCTTTTTCCTGCTCCTCTTAGCATGATAAAGAAGATTCAAAGAGAGTGAGATGCCAGCTCCTTTCATTCAGTCAGTAGCTTCAATCATTTCTGGACGTTTTTCAATGGCAAAAATCAATGAATATTGTAAATGCACAAACAGTAATTTCTCCGCATTGCAAGGTGCAATTCTGAAATTTTTTGCTTTTTCCTGCTCCTCTTAGCATGATAAAGAAGATTCAAAGAGAGTGAGATGCCAGCTCCTTTCATTCAGTCAGTAGCTTCAAACATTTCTGGTATATGAATAACATGATGTTTTTCAATGGCAAAAATCAATGAATATTGTAAAAGCACAAACAGTAATTTCTCCGCATTGCAAGGTGCAATTCTGAAATTTTTTGCTTTTTCCTGCTCCTCTTAGCATGATAAAGAAGATTCAAAGAGAGTGAGATGCCAGCTCCTTTCATTCAGTCAGTAGCTTCAATCATTTCTGGACGTTTTTCAATGGCAAAAATCAATGAATATTGTAAATGCACAAACAGTAATTTCTCCGCATTGCAAGGTGCAATTCTGAAATTTTTTGCTTTTTCCTGCTCCTCTTAGCATGATAAAGAAGATTCAAAGAGAGTGAGATGCCAGCTCCTTTCATTCAGTCAGTAGCTTCAATCATTTCTGGTATATGAATAACATGATGTTTTTCAATGGCAAAAATCAATGAATATTGTAAATGCACAAACAGTAATTTCTCCGCATTGCAAGTTGCAATTCTGAAATTTTTTGCTTTTTCCTGCTCCTCTTAGCATGATAAAGAAGATTCAAAGAGAGTGAGATGCCAGCTCCTTTCATTCAGTCAGTAGCTTCAATCATTTCTGGACGTTTTTCAATGGCAAAAATCAATGAATATTGTAAATGCACAAACAGTAATTTCTCCGCATTGCAAGGTGCAATTCTGAAATTTTTTGCTTTTTCCTGCTCCTCTTAGCATGATAAAGAAGATTCAAAGAGAGTGAGATGCCAGCTCCTTTCATTCAGTCAGTAGCTTCAATCATTTCTGGACGTTTTTCAATGGCAAAAATCAATGAATATTGTAAATGCACAAACAGTAATTTCTCCGCATTGCAAGGTGCAATTCTGAAATTTTTTGCTTTTTCCTGCTCCTCTTAGCATGATAAAGAAGATTCAAAGAGAGTGAGATGCCAGCTCCTTTCATTCAGTCAGTAGCTTCAAACATTTCTGGTATATGAATAACATGATGTTTTTCAATGGCAAAAATCAATGAATATTGTAAAAGCACAAACAGTAATTTCTCCGCATTGCAAGGTGCAATTCTGAAATTTTTTGCTTTTTCCTGCTCCTCTTAGCATGATAAAGAAGATTCAAAGAGAGTGAGATGCCAGCTCCTTTCATTCAGTCAGTAGCTTCAATCATTTCTGGACGTTTTTCAATGGCAAAAATCAATGAATATTGTAAATGCACAAACAGTAATTTCTCCGCATTGCAAGGTGCAATTCTGAAATTTTTTGCTTTTTCCTGCTCCTCTTAGCATGATAAAGAAGATTCAAAGAGAGTGAGATGCCAGCTCCTTTCATTCAGTCAGTAGCTTCAATCATTTCTGGTATATGAATAACATGATGTTTTTCAATGGCAAAAATCAATGAATATTGTAAATGCACAAACAGTAATTTCTCCACATTGCAAGGTGCAATTCTGAAATTTTTTGCTTTTTCCTGCTCCTCTTAGCATGATAAAGAAGATTCAAAGAGAGTGAGATGCCAGCTCCTTTCATTCAGTCAGTAGCTTCAATCATTTCTGGACGTTTTTCAATGGCAAAAATCAATGAATATTGTAAATGCACAAACAGTAATTTCTCCGCATTGCAAGGTGCAATTCTGAAATTTTTTGCTTTTTCCTGCTCCTCTTAGCATGATAAAGAAGATTCAAAGAGAGCGAGATGCCAGCTCCTTTCATTCAGTCAGTAGCTTCAATCATTTCTGGTATATGAATAACATGATGTTTTTCAATGGCAAAAATCAATGAATATTGTAAATGCACAAACAGTAATTTCTCCGCATTGCAAGGTGCAATTCTGAAATTTTTTGCTTTTTCCTGCTCCTCTTAGCATGATAAAGAAGATTCAAAGAGAGTGAGATGCCAGCTCCTTTCATTCAGTCAGTAGCTTCAATCATTTCTGGACGTTTTTCAATGGCAAAAATCAATGAATATTGTAAATGCACAAACAGTAATTTCTCCGCATTGCAAGGTGCAATTCTGAAATTTTTTGCTTTTTCCTGCTCCTCTTAGCATGATAAAGAAGATTCAAAGAGAGTGAGATGCCAGCTCCTTTCATTCAGTCAGTAGCTTCAAACATTTCTGGTATATGAATAACATGATGTTTTTCAAAGGCAAAAATCAATGAATATTGTAAATGCACAAACAGTAATTTCTCCGCATTGCAAGGTGCAATTCTGAAATTTTTTGCTTTTTCCTGCTCCTCTTAGCATGATAAAGAAGATTCAAAGAGAGTGAGATGCCAGCTCCTTTCATTCAGTCAGTAGCTTCAATCATTTCTGGACGTTTTTCAATGGCAAAAATCAATGAATATTGTAAATGCACAAACAGTAATTTCTCCGCATTGCAAGGTGCAATTCTGAAATTTTTTGCTTTTTCCTGCTCCTCTTAGCATGATAAAGAAGATTCAAAGAGAGTGAGATGCCAGCTCCTTTCATTCAGTCAGTAGCTTCAATCATTTCTGGACGTTTTTCAATGGCAAAAATCAATGAATATTGTAAATGCACAAACAGTAATTTCTCCGCATTGCAAGGTGCAATTCTGAAATTTTTTGCTTTTTCCTGCTCCTCTTAGCATGATAAAGAAGATTCAAAGAGAGTGAGATGCCAGCTCGTTTCATTCAGTCAGTAGCTTCAATCATTTCTGGTATATGAATAACATGATGTTTTTCAATAGCGAAAATCAATGAATATTGTAAATGCACAAACAGTAATTTCTCCGCATTGCAAGGTGCAATTCTGAAATTTTTTGCTTTTTCCTGCTCCTCTTAGCATGATAAAGAAGATTCAAAGAGAGTGAGATGCCAGCTCCTTTCATTCAGTCAGCAGCTTCAATCATTTCTGGACATTTTTCAATGGCAAAAATCAATGAATATTGTAAATGCACAAACAGTAATTTCTCCGCATTGCAAGGTGCAATTCTGAAATTTTTTGCTTTTTCCTGCTCCTCTTAGCATGATAAAGAAGATTCAAAGAGAGTGAGATGCCAGCTCCTTTCATTCAGTCAGTAGCTTCAAACATTTCTGGTATATGAATAACATGATGTTTTTCAATGGCAAAAATCAATGAATATTGTAAAAGCACAAACAGTAATTTCTCCGCATTGCAAGGTGCAATTCTGAAATTTTTTGCTTTTTCCTGCTCCTCTTAGCATGATAAAGAAGATTCAAAGAGAGTGAGATGCCAGCTCCTTTCATTCAGTCAGTAGCTTCAATCATTTCTGGACGTTTTTCAATGGCAAAAATCAATGAATATTGTAAATGCACAAACAGTAATTTCTCCGCATTGCAAGGTGCAATTCTGAAATTTTTTGCTTTTTCCTGCTCCTCTTAGCATGATAAAGAAGATTCAAAGAGAGTGAGATGCCAGCTCCTTTCATTCAGTCAGTAGCTTCAATCATTTCTGGTATATGAATAACATGATGTTTTTCAATGGCAAAAATCAATGAATATTGTAAATGCACAAACAGTAATTTCTCCGCATTGCAAGTTGCAATTCTGAAATTTTTTTGCTTTTTCCTGCTCCTCTTAGCATGATAAAGAAGATTCAAAGAGAGTGAGATGCCAGCTCCTTTCATTCAGTCAGTAGCTTCAATTATTTCTGGACGTTTTTCAATGGCAAAAATCAATGAATATTGTAAATGCACAAACAGTAATTTCTCCGCATTGCAAGGTGCAATTCTGAAATTTTTTGCTTTTTCCTGCTCCTCTTAGCATGATAAAGAAGATTCAAAGAGAGTGAGATGCCAGCTCCTTTCATTCAGTCAGTTGCTTCAATCATTTCTGGACGTTTTTCAATGGCAAAAATCAATGAATATTGTAAATGCACAAACAGTAATTTCTCCGCATTGCAAGGTGCAATTCTGAAATTTTTTGCTTTTTCCTGCTCCTCTTAGCATGATAAAGAAGATTCAAAGAGAGTGAGATGCCAGCTCCTTTCATTCAGTCAGTAGCTTCAATCATTTCTGGACGTTTTTCAATGGCAAAAATCAATGAATATTGTAAATGCACAAACAGTAATTTCTCCGCATTGCAAGGTGCAATTCTGAAATTTTTTGCTTTTTCCTGCTCCTCTTTGCATGATAAAGAAGATTCAAAGAGAGTGAGATGCCAGCTCCTTTCATTCAGTCAGTAGCTTCAATCATTTCTGGTATATGAATAACATGATGTTTTTCAATGGCAAAAATCAATGAATATTGTAAATGCACAAACAGTAATTTCTCCGCATTGCAAGGTGCAATTCTGAAATTTTTGGCTTTTTCCTGCTCCTCTTAGCATGATAAAGAAGATTCAAAGAGAGTGAGATGCCAGCTCCTTTCATTCAGTCAGTAGCTTCAATCATTTCTGGATGTTTTTCAATGGCAAAAATCAATGAATATTGTAAATGCACAAACAGTAATTTCTCCGCATTGCAAGGTGCAATTCTGAAATTTCTTGCATTTTCCTGCTCCTCTTAGCATGATAAAGAAGATTCAAAGAGAGTGAGATGCCAGCTCCTTTCATTCAGTCAGTAGCTTCAATCATTTCTGGACGTTTTTCAATGGCAAAAATCAATGAATATTGTAAATGCACAAACAGTAATTTCTCCGCATTGCAAGGTGCAATTCTGAAATTTTTTGCTTTTTCCTGCTCCTCTTAGCATGATAAAGAAGATTCAAAGAGAGTGAGATGCCAGCTCCTTTCATTCAGTCAGTAGCTTCAAACATTTCTGGTATATGAATAACATGATGTTTTTCAATGGCAAAAATCAATGAATATTGTAAATGCACAAACAGTAATTTCTCCGCATTGCAAGGTGCAATTCTGAAATTTTTTGCTTTTTCCTGCTCCTCTTAGCATGATAAAGAAGATTCAAAGAGAGTGAGATGCCAGCTCCTTTCATTCAGTCAGTAGCTTCAATCATTTCTGGACGTTTTTCAATGGCAAAAATCAATGAATATTGTAAATGCACAAACAGTAATTTCTCCGCATTGCAAGGTGCAATTCTGAAATTTTTTGCTTTTTCCTGCTCCTCTTAGCATGATAAAGAAGATTCAAAGAGAGTGAGATGCCAGCTTCTTTCATTCAGTCAGTAGCTTCAAACATTTCTGGGATATGAATAACATGATGTTTTTCAATGGCAAAAATTAATGAATATTGTAAATGCACAAACAGTAATTTCTCCGCATTGCAAGGTGCAATTCTGAAATTTTTTGCTTTTTCCTGCTCCTCTTAGCATGATAAAGAAGATTCAAAGAGAGTGAGATGCCAGCTCCTTTCATTCAGTCAGTAGCTTCAATCATTTCTGGACGTTTTTCAATGGCAAAAATCAATGAATATTGTAAATGCACAAACAGTAATTTCTCCGCATTGCAAGGTGCAATTCTGAAATTTTTTGCTTTTTCCTGCTCCTCTTAGCATGATAAAGAAGATTCAAAGAGAGTGAGATGCCAGCTCCTTTCATTCAGTCAGTAGCTTCAATCATTTCTGGACGTTTTTCAATGGCAAAAATCAATGAATATTGTAAATGCACAAACAGTAATTTCTCCGCATTGCAAGGTGCAATTCTGAAATTTTTTGCTTTTTCCTGCTCCTCTTAGCATGATAAAGAAGATTCAAAGAGAGTGAGATGCCAGCTCCTTTCATTCAGTCAGTAGCTTCAATCATTTCTGGTATATGAATAACATGATGTTTTTCAATGGCAAAAATCAATGAATATTGTAAATGCACAAACAGTAATTTCTCCGCATTGCAAGTTGCAATTCTGAAATTTTTTGCTTTTTCCTGCTCCTCTTAGCATGATAAAGAAGATTCAAAGAGAGTGAGATGCCAGCTCCTTTCATTCAGTCAGTAGCTTCAATCATTTCTGGACGTTTTTCAATGGCAAAAATCAATGAATATTGTAAATGCACAAACAGTAATTTCTCCGCATTGCAAGGTGCAATTCTGAAATTTTTTGCTTTTTCCTGCTCCTCTTAGCATGATAAAGAAGATTCAAAGAGAGTGAGATGCCAGCTCGTTTCATTCAGTCAGTAGCTTCAATCATTTCTGGTATATGAATAACATGATGTTTTTCAATAGCAAAAATCAATGAATATTGTAAATGCACAAACAGTAATTTCTCCGCATTGCAAGGTGCAATTCTGAAATTTTTTGCTTTTTCCTGCTCCTCTTAGCATGATAAAGAAGATTCAAAGAGAGTGAGATGCCAGCTCCTTTCATTCAGTCAGCAGCTTCAATCATTTCTGGACATTTTTCAATGGCAAAAATCAATGAATATTGTAAATGCACAAACAGTAATTTCTCCGCATTGCAAGGTGCAATTCTGAAATTTTTTGCTTTTTCCTGCTCCTCTTAGCATGATAAAGAAGATTCAAAGAGAGTGAGATGCCAGCTCCTTTCATTCAGTCAGTAGCTTCAAACATTTCTGGTATATGAATAACATGATGTTTTTCAATGGCAAAAATCAATGAATATTGTAAAAGCACAAACAGTAATTTCTCCGCATTGCAAGGTGCAATTCTGAAATTTTTTGCTTTTTCCTGCTCCTCTTAGCATGATAAAGAAGATTCAAAGAGAGTGAGATGCCAGCTCCTTTCATTCAGTCAGTAGCTTCAATCATTTCTGGACGTTTTTCAATGGCAAAAATCAATGAATATTGTAAATGCACAAACAGTAATTTCTCCGCATTGCAAGGTGCAATTCTGAAATTTTTTGCTTTTTCCTGCTCCTCTTAGCATGATAAAGAAGATTCAAATAGAGTGAGATGCCAGCTCCTTTCATTCAGTCAGTAGCTTCAATCATTTCTGGTATATGAATAACATGATGTTTTTCAATGGCAAAAATCAATGAATATTGTAAATGCACAAACAGTAATTTCTCCGCATTGCAAGTTGCAATTCTGAAATTTTTTGCTTTTTCCTGCTCCTCTTAGCATGATAAAGAAGATTCAAAGAGAGTGAGATGCCAGCTCCTTTCATTCAGTCAGTAGCTTCAATTATTTCTGGACGTTTTTCAATGGCAAAAATCAATGAATATTGTAAATGCACAAACAGTAATTTCTCCGCATTGCAAGGTGCAATTCTGAAATTTTTTGCTTTTTCCTGCTCCTCTTAGCATGATAAAGAAGATTCAAAGAGAGTGAGATGCCAGCTCCTTTCATTCAGTCAGTTGCTTCAATCATTTCTGGACGTTTTTCAATGGCAAAAATCAATGAATATTGTAAATGCACAAACAGTAATTTCTCCGCATTGCAAGGTGCAATTCTGAAATTTTTTGCTTTTTCCTGCTCCTCTTAGCATGATAAAGAAGATTCAAAGAGAGTGAGATGCCAGCTCCTTTCATTCAGTCAGTAGCTTCAATCATTTCTGGACGTTTTTCAATGGCAAAAATCAATGAATATTGTAAATGCACAAACAGTAATTTCTCCGCATTGCAAGGTGCAATTCTGAAATTTTTTGCTTTTTCCTGCTCCTCTTTGCATGATAAAGAAGATTCAAAGAGAGTGAGATGCCAGCTCCTTTCATTCAGTCAGTAGCTTCAATCATTTCTGGTATATGAATAACATGATGTTTTTCAATGGCAAAAATCAATGAATATTGTAAATGCACAAACAGTAATTTCTCCGCATTGCAAGGTGCAATTCTGAAATTTTTGGCTTTTTCCTGCTCCTCTTAGCATGATAAAGAAGATTCAAAGAGAGTGAGATGCCAGCTCCTTTCATTCAGTCAGTAGCTTCAATCATTTCTGGATGTTTTTCAATGGCAAAAATCAATGAATATTGTAAATGCACAAACAGTAATTTCTCCGCATTGCAAGGTGCAATTCTGAAATTTCTTGCATTTTCCTGCTCCTCTTAGCATGATAAAGAAGATTCAAAGAGAGTGAGATGCCAGCTCCTTTCATTCAGTCAGTAGCTTCAATCATTTCTGGACGTTTTTCAATGGCAAAAATCAATGAATATTGTAAATGCACAAACAGTAATTTCTCCGCATTGCAAGGTGCAATTCTGAAATTTTTTGCTTTTTCCTGCTCCTCTTAGCATGATAAAGAAGATTCAAAGAGAGTGAGATGCCAGCTCCTTTCATTCAGTCAGTAGCTTCAAACATTTCTGGTATATGAATAACATGATGTTTTTCAATGGCAAAAATCAATGAATATTGTAAATGCACAAACAGTAATTTCTCCGCATTGCAAGGTGCAATTCTGAAATTTTTTGCTTTTTCCTGCTCCTCTTAGCATGATAAAGAAGATTCAAAGAGAGTGAGATGCCAGCTCCTTTCATTCAGTCAGTAGCTTCAATCATTTCTGGACGTTTTTCAATGGCAAAAATCAATGAATATTGTAAATGCACAAACAGTAATTTCTCCGCATTGCAAGGTGCAATTCTGAAATTTTTTGCTTTTTCCTGCTCCTCTTAGCATGATAAAGAAGATTCAAAGAGAGTGAGATGCCAGCTTCTTTCATTCAGTCAGTAGCTTCAAACATTTCTGGGATATGAATAACATGATGTTTTTCAATGGCAAAAATTAATGAATATTGTAAATGCACAAACAGTAATTTCTCCGCATTGCAAGGTGCAATTCTGAAATTTTTTGCTTTTTCCTGCTCCTCTTAGCATGATAAAGAAGATTCAAAGAGAGTGAGATGCCAGCTCCTTTCATTCAGTCAGTAGCTTCAATCATTTCTGGACGTTTTTCAATGGCAAAAATCAATGAATATTGTAAATGCACAAACAGTAATTTCTCCGCATTGCAAGGTGCAATTCTGAAATTTTTTGCTTTTTCCTGCTCCTCTTAGCATGATAAAGAAGATTCAAAGAGAGTGAGATGCCAGCTCCTTTCATTCAGTCAGTAGCTTCAATCATTTCTGGACGTTTTTCAATGGCAAAAATCAATGAATATTGTAAATGCACAAACAGTAATTTCTCCGCATTGCAAGGTGCAATTCTGAAAGTTTTTGCTTTTTCCTGCTCCTCTTAGCATGATAAAGAAGATTCAAAGAGAGTGAGATGCCAGCTCCTTTCATTCAGTCAGTAGCTTCAATCATTTCTGGTATATGAATAACATGATGTTTTTCAATGGCAAAAATCAATGAATATTGTAAATGCACAAACAGTAATTTCTCCGCATTGCAAGTTGCAATTCTGAAATTTTTTGCTTTTTCCTGCTCCTCTTAGCATGATAAAGAAGATTCAAAGAGAGTGAGATGCCAGCTCCTTTCATTCAGTCAGTAGCTTCAATCATTTCTGGACGTTTTTCAATGACAAAAATCAATGAATATTGTAAATGCACAAACAGTAATTTCTCCGCATTGCAAGGTGCAATTCTGAAATTTTTTGCTTTTTCCTGCTCCTCTTAGCATGATAAAGAAGATTCAAAGAGAGTGAGATGCCAGCTCCTTTCATTCAGTCAGTAGCTTCAATCATTTCTGGACGTTTTTCAATGGCAAAAATCAATGAATATTGTAAATGCACAAACAGTAATTTCTCCGCATTGCAAGGTGCAATTCTGAAATTTTTTGCTTTTTCCTGCTCCTCTTAGCATGATAAAGAAGATTCAAAGAGAGTGAGATGCCAGCTCCTTTCATTCAGTCAGTAGCTTCAAACATTTCTGGTATATGAATAACATGATGTTTTTCAATGGCAAAAATCAATGAATATTGTAAAAGCACAAACAGTAATTTCTCCGCATTGCAAGGTGCAATTCTGAAATTTTTTGCTTTTTCCTGCTCCTCTTAGCATGATAAAGAAGATTCAAAGAGAGTGAGATGCCAGCTCCTTTCATTCAGTCAGTAGCTTCAATCATTTCTGGACGTTTTTCAATGGCAAAAATCAATGAATATTGTAAATGCACAAACAGTAATTTCTCCGCATTGCAAGGTGCAATTCTGAAATTTTTTGCTTTTTCCTGCTCCTCTTAGCATGATAAAGAAGATTCAAAGAGAGTGAGATGCCAGCTCCTTTCATTCAGTCAGTAGCTTCAATCATTTCTGGTATATGAATAACATGATGTTTTTCAATGGCAAAAATCAATGAATATTGTAAATGCACAAACAGTAATTTCTCCACATTGCAAGGTGCAATTCTGAAATTTTTTGCTTTTTCCTGCTCCTCTTAGCATGATAAAGAAGATTCAAAGAGAGTGAGATGCCAGCTCCTTTCATTCAGTCAGTAGCTTCAATCTCTTCTGGACGTTTTTCAATGGCAAAAATCAATGAATATTGTAAATGCACAAACAGTAATTTCTCCGCATTGCAAGGTGCAATTCTGAAATTTTTTGCTTTTTCCTGCTCCTCTTAGCATGATAAAGAAGATTCAAAGAGAGCGAGATGCCAGCTCCTTTCATTCAGTCAGTAGCTTCAATCATTTCTGGTATATGAATAACATGATGTTTTTCAATGGCAAAAATCAATGAATATTGTAAATGCACAAACAGTAATTTCTCCGCATTGCAAGGTGCAATTCTGAAATTTTTTGCTTTTTCCTGCTCCTCTTAGCATGATAAAGAAGATTCAAAGAGAGTGAGATGCCAGCTCCTTTCATTCAGTCAGTAGCTTCAATCATTTCTGGACGTTTTTCAATGGCAAAAATCAATGAATATTGTAAATGCACAAACAGTAATTTCTCCGCATTGCAAGGTGCAATTCTGAAATTTTTTGCTTTTTCCTGCTCCTCTTAGCATGATAAAGAAGATTCAAAGAGAGTGAGATGCCAGCTCCTTTCATTCAGTCAGTAGCTTCAAACATTTCTGGTATATGAATAACATGATGTTTTTCAATGGCAAAAATCAATGAATATTGTAAATGCACAAACAGTAATTTCTCCGCATTGCAAGGTGCAATTCTGAAATTTTTTGCTTTTTCCTGCTCCTCTGAGCATGATAAAGAAGATTCAAAGAGAGTGAGATGCCAGCTCCTTTCATTCAGTCAGTAGCTTCAATCATTTCTGGACGTTTTTCAATGGCAAAAATCAATGAATATTGTAAATGCACAAACAGTAATTTCTCCGTATTGCAAGGTGCAATTCTGAAATTTTTTGCTTTTTCCTGCTCCTCTTAGCATGATAAAGAAGATTCAAAGAGAGTGAGATGCCAGCTCCTTTCATTCAGTCAGTAGCTTCAATCATTTCTGGACGTTTTTCAATGGCAAAAATCAATGAATATTGTAAATGCACAAACAGTAATTTCTCCGCATTGCAAGGTGCAATTCTGAAATTTTTTGCTTTTTCCTGCTCCTCTTAGCATGATAAAGAAGATTCAAAGAGAGTGAGATGCCAGCTCCTTTCATTCAGTCAGTAGCTTCAATCATTTCTGGTATATGAATAACATGATGTTTTTCAATGGCAAAAATCAATGAATATTGTAAATGCACAAACAGTAATTTCTCCGCATTGCAAGGTGCAATTCTGAAATTTTTTGCTTTTTCCTGCTCCTCTTAGCATGATAAAGAAGATTCAAAGAGAGTGAGATGCCAGCTCCTTTCATTCAGTCAGCAGCTTCAATCATTTCTGGACATTTTTCAATGGCAAAAATCAATGAATATTGTAAATGCACAAACAGTAATTTCTCCGCATTGCAAGGTGCAATTCTGAAATGTTTTGCTTTTTCCTGCTCCTCTTAGCATGATAAAGAAGATTCAAAGAGAGTGAGATGCCAGCTCCTTTCATTCAGTCAGTAGCTTCAAACATTTCTGGTATATGAATAACATGATGTGTTTCAATGGCAAAAATCAATGAATATTGTAAAAGCACAAACAGTAATTTCTCCGCATTGCAAGGTGCAATTCTGAAATTTTTTGCTTTTTCCTGCTCCTCTTAGCATGATAAAGAAGATTCAAAGAGAGTGAGATGCCAGCTCCTTTCATTCAGTCAGTAGCTTCAATCATTTCTGGACGTTTTTCAATGGCAAAAATCAATGAATATTGTAAATGCACAAACAGTAATTTCTCCGCATTGCAAGGTGCCATTCTGAAATTTTTTGCTTTTTCCTGCTCCTCTTAGCATGATAAAGAAGATTCAAAGAGAGTGAGATTCCAGCTCCTTTCATTCAGTCAGTAGCTTCAATCATTACTGGTATATGAATAACATGATGTTTTTCAATGGCAAAAATCAATGAATATTGTAAATGCACAAACAGTAATTTCTCCGCATTGCAAGTTGCAATTCTGAAATTTTTTGCTTTTTCCTGCTCCTCTTAGCATGATAAAGAAGATTCAAAGAGAGTGAGATGCCAGCTCCTTTCATTCAGTCAGTAGCTTCAATTATTTCTGGACGTTTTTCAATGGCAAAAATCAATGAATATTGTAAATGCACAAACAGTAATTTCTCCGCATTCTAAGGTGCAATTCTGAAATTTTTTGCTTTTTCCTGCTCCTCTTAGCATGATAAAGAAGATTCAAAGAGAGTGAGATGCCAGCTCCTTTCATTCAGTCAGTTGCTTCAATCATTTCTGGACGTTTTTCAATGGCAAAAATCAGTGAATATTGTAAATGCACAAACAGTAATTTCTCCGCATTGCAAGGTGCAATTCTGAATTTTTTTGCTTTTTCCTGCTCCTCTTAGCATGATAAAGAAGATTCAAAGAGAGTGAGATGCCAGCTCCTTTCATTCAGTCAGTAGCTTCAATCATTTCTGGACGTTTTTCAATGGCAAAAATCAATGAATATTGTAAATGCACAAACAGTAATTTCTCCGCATTGCAAGGTGCAATTCTGAAATTTTTTGCTTTTTCCTGCTCCTCTTAGCATGATAAAGAAGATTCAAAGAGAGTGAGATGCCAGCTCCTTTCATTCAGTCAGTAGCTTCAATCATTTCTGGTATATGAATAACATGATGTTTTTCAATGGCAAAAATCAATGAATATTGTAAATGCACAAACAGTAATTTCTCCGCATTGCAAGTTGCAATTCTGAAATTTTTGGCTTTTTCCTGCTCCTCTTAGCATGATAAAGAAGATTCAAAGAGAGTGAGATGCCAGCTCCTTTCATTCAGTCAGTAGCTTCAATCATTTCTGGATGTTTTTCAATGGCAAAAATCAATGAATATTGTAAATGCACAAACAGTAATTTCTCCGCATTGCAAGGTGCAATTCTGAAATTTCTTGCATTTTCCTGCTCCTCTTAGCATGATAAAGAAGATTCAAAGAGAGTGAGATGCCAGCTCCTTTCATTCAGTCAGTAGCTTCAATCATTTCTGGACGTTTTTCAATGGCAAAAATCAATGAATATTGTAAAAGCACAAACAGTAATTTCTCCGCATTGCAAGGTGCAATTCTGAAATTTTTTGCTTTTTCCTGCTCCTCTTAGCATGATAAAGAAGATTCAAAGAGAGTGCGATGCCAGCTCCTTTCATTCAGTCAGTAGCTTCAAACATTTCTGGTATATGAATAACATGATGTTTTTCAATGGCAAAAATCAATGAATATTGTAAATGCACAAACAGTAATTTCTCCGCATTGCAAGGTGCAATTCTGAAATTTTTTGCTTTTTCCTGCTCCTCTTAGCATGATAAAGAAGATTCAAAGAGAGTGAGATGCCAGCTCCTTTCATTCAGTCAGTAGCTTCAATCATTTCTGGTATATGAATAACATGATGTTTTTCAATGGCAAAAATCAATGAATATTGTAAATGCACAAACAGTAATTTCTCCGCATTGCAAGTTGCAATTCTGAAATTTTTTGCTTTTTCCTGCTCCTCTTAGCATGATAAAGAAGATTCAAAGAGAGTGAGATGCCAGCTCCTTTCATTCAGTCAGTAGCTTCAATCATTTCTGGACGTTTTTCAATGGCAAAAATCAATGAATATTGTAAATGCACAAACAGTAATTTCTCCGCATTGCAAGGTGCAATTCTGAAATTTTTTGCTTTTTCCTGCTCCTCTTAGCATGATAAAGAAGATTCAAAGAGAGTGAGATGCCAGCTCCTTTCATTCAGTCAGTAGCTTCAATCATTTCTGGACGTTTTTCAATGGCAAAAATCAATGAATATTGTAAATGCACAAACAGTAATTTCTCCGCATTGCAAGGTGCAATTCTGAAATTTTTTGCTTTTTCCTGCTCCTCTTAGCATGATAAAGAAGATTCAAAGAGAGTGAGATGCCAGCTCCTTTCATTCAGTCAGTAGCTTCAAACATTTCTGGTATATGAATAACATGATGTTTTTCAATGGCAAAAATCAATGAATATTGTAAAAGCACAAACTGTAATTTCTCCGCATTGCAAGGTGCAATTCTGAAATTTTTTGCTTTTTCCTGCTCCTCTTAGCATGATAAAGAAGATTCAAAGAGAGTGAGATGCCAGCTCCTTTCATTCAGTCAGTAGCTTCAATCATTTCTGGACGTTTTTCAATGGCAAAAATCAATGAATATTGTAAATGCACAAACAGTAATTTCTCCGCATTGCAAGGTGCAATTCTGAAATTTTTTGCTTTTTCCTGCTCCTCTTAGCATGATAAAGAAGATTCAAAGAGAGTGAGATGCCAGCTCCTTTCATTCAGTCAGTAGCTTCAATCATTTCTGGTATATGAATAACATGATGTTTTTCAATGGCAAAAATCAATGAATATTGTAAATGCACAAACAGTAATTTCTCCACATTGCAAGGTGCAATTCTGAAATTTTTTGCTTTTTCCTGCTCCTCTTAGCATGATAAAGAAGATTCAAAGAGAGTGAGATGCCAGCTCCTTTCATTCAGTCAGTAGCTTCAATCATTTCTGGACGTTTTTCAATGGCAAAAATCAATGAATATTGTAAATGCACAAACAGTAATTTCTCCGCATTGCAAGGTGCAATTCTGAAATTTTTTGCTTTTTCCTGCTCCTCTTAGCATGATAAAGAAGATTCAAAGAGAGCGAGATGCCAGCTCCTTTCATTCAGTCAGTAGCTTCAATCATTTCTGGTATATGAATAACATGATGTTTTTCAATGGCAAAAATCAATGAATATTGTAAATGCACAAACAGTAATTTCTCCGCATTGCAAGGTGCAATTCTGAAATTTTTTGCTTTTTCCTGCTCCTCTTAGCATGATAAAGAAGATTCAAAGAGAGTGAGATGCCAGCTCCTTTCATTCAGTCAGTAGCTTCAATCATTTCTGGACGTTTTTCAATGGCAAAAATCAATGAATATTGTAAATGCACAAACAGTAATTTCTCCGCATTGCAAGGTGCAATTCTGAAATTTTTTGCTTTTTCCTGCTCCTCTTAGCATGATAAAGAAGATTCAAAGAGAGTGAGATGCCAGCTCCTTTCATTCAGTCAGTAGCTTCAAACATTTCTGGTATATGAATAACATGATGTTTTTCAATGGCAAAAATCAATGAATATTGTAAATGCACAAACAGTAATTTCTCCGCATTGCAAGGTGCAATTCTGAAATTTTTTGCTTTTTCCTGCTCCTCTTAGCATGATAAAGAAGATTCAAAGAGAGTGAGATGCCAGCTCCTTTCATTCAGTCAGTAGCTTCAATCATTTCTGGACGTTTTTCAATGGCAAAAATCAATGAATATTGTAAATGCACAAACAGTAATTTCTCCGCATTGCAAGGTGCAATTCTGAAATTTTTTGCTTTTTCGTGCTCCTCTTAGCATGATAAAGAAGATTCAAAGAGAGTGAGATGCCAGCTCCTTTCATTCAGTCAGTAGCTTCAATCATTTCTGGACGTTTTTCAATGGCAAAAATCAATGAATATTGTAAATGCACAAACAGTAATTTCTCCGCATTGCAAGGTGCAATTCTGAAATTTTTTGCTTTTTCCTGCTCCTCTTAGCATGATAAAGAAGATTCAAAGAGAGTGAGATGCCAGCTCCTTTCATTCAGTCAGTAGCTTCAATCATTTCTGGTATATGAATAACATGATGTTTTTCAATGGCAAAAATCAATGAATATTGTAAATGCACAAACAGTAATTTCTCCGCATTGCAAGGTGCAATTCTGAAATTTTTTGCTTTTTCCTGCTCCTCTTAGCATGATAAAGAAGATTCAAAGAGAGTGAGATGCCAGCTCCTTTCATTCAGTCAGCAGCTTCAATCATTTCTGGACATTTTTCAATGGCAAAAATCAATGAATATTGTAAATGCACAAACAGTAATTTCTCCGCATTGCAAGGTGCAATTCTGAAATTTTTTGCTTTTTCCTGCTCCTCTTAGCATGATAAAGAAGATTCAAAGAGAGTGAGATGCCAGCTCCTTTCATTCAGTCAGTAGCTTCAAACATTTCTGGTATATGAATAACATGATGTTTTTCAATGGCAAAAATCAATGAATATTGTAAAAGCACAAACAGTAATTTCTCCGCATTGCAAGGTGCAATTCTGAAATTTTTTGCTTTTTCCTGCTCCTCTTAGCATGATAAAGAAGATTCAAAGAGAGTGAGATGCCAGCTCCTTTCATTCAGTCAGTAGCTTCAATCATTTCTGGACGTTTTTCAATGGCAAAAATCAATGAATATTGTAAATGCACAAACAGTAATTTCTCCGCATTGCAAGGTGCAATTCTGAAATTTTTTGCTTTTTCCTGCTCCTCTTAGCATGATAAAGAAGATTCAAAGAGAGTGAGATGCCAGCTCCTTTCATTCAGTCAGTAGCTTCAATCATTTCTGGTATATGAATAACATGATGTTTTTCAATGGCAAAAATCAATGAATATTGTAAATGCACAAACAGTAATTTCTCCGCATTGCAAGTTGCAATTCTGAAATTTTTTGCTTTTTCCTGCTCCTCTTAGCATGATAAAGAAGATTCAAAGAGAGTGAGATGCCAGCTCCTTTCATTCAGTCAGTAGCTTCAATTATTTCTGGACGTTTTTCAATGGCAAAAATCAATGAATATTGTAAATGCACAAACAGTAATTTCTCCGCATTGCAAGGTGCAATTCTGAAATTTTTTGCTTTTTCCTGCTCCTCTTAGCATGATAAAGAAGATTCAAAGAGAGTGAGATGCCAGCTCCTTTCATTCAGTCAGTTGCTTCAATCATTTCTGGACGTTTTTCAATGGCAAAAATCAGTGAATATTGTAAATGCACAAACAGTAATTTCTCCGCATTGCAAGGTGCAATTCTGAAATTTTTTGCTTTTTCCTGCTCCTCTTAGCATGATAAAGAAGATTCAAAGAGAGTGAGATGCCAGCTCCTTTCATTCAGTCAGTAGCTTCAATCATTTCTGGACGTTTTTCAATGGCAAAAATCAATGAATATTGTAAATGCACAAACAGTAATTTCTCCGCATTGCAAGGTGCAATTCTGAAATTTTTTGCTTTTTCCTGCTCCTCTTTGCATGATAAAGAAGATTCAAAGAGAGTGAGATGCCAGCTCCTTTCATTCAGTCAGTAGCTTCAATCATTTCTGGTATATGAATAACATGATGTTTTTCAATGGCAAAAATCAATGAATATTGTAAATGCACAAACAGTAATTTCTCCGCATTGCAAGGTGCAATTCTGAAATTTTTGGCTTTTTCCTGCTCCTCTTAGCATGATAAAGAAGATTCAAAGAGAGTGAGATGCCAGCTCCTTTCATTCAGTCAGTAGCTTCAATCATTTCTGGATGTTTTTCAATGGCAAAAATCAATGAATATTGTAAATGCACAAACAGTAATTTCTCCGCATTGCAAGGTGCAATTCTGAAATTTCTTGCATTTTCCTGCTCCTCTTAGCATGATAAAGAAGATTCAAAGAGAGTGAGATGCCAGCTCCTTTCATTCAGTCAGTAGCTTCAATCATTTCTGGACCTTTTTCAATGGCAAAAATCAATGAATATTGTAAATGCACAAACAGTAATTTCTCCGCATTGCAAGGTGCAATTCTGAAATTTTTTGCTTTTTCCTGCTCCTCTTAGCATGATAAAGAAGATTCAAAGAGAGTGAGATGCCAGCTCCTTTCATTCAGTCAGTAGCATCAAACATTTCTGGTATATGAATAACATGATGTTTTTCAATGGCAAAAATCAATGAATATTGTAAATGCACAAACAGTAATTTCTCCGCATTGCAAGGTGCAATTCTGAAATTTTTTGCTTTTTCCTGCTCTTCTTAGCATGATAAAGAAGATTCAAAGAGAGTGAGATGCCAGCTCCTTTCATTCAGTCAGTAGCTTCAATCATTTCTGGACGTTTTTCAATGGCAAAAATCAATGAATATTGTAAATGCACAAACAGTAATTTCTCCGCATTGCAAGGTGCAATTCTGAAATTTTTTGCTTTTTCCTGCTCCTCTTAGCATGATAAAGAAGATTCAAAGAGAGTGAGATGCCAGCTTCTTTCATTCAGTCAGTAGCTTCAAACATTTCTGGGATATGAATAACATGATGTTTTTCAATGGCAAAAATTAATGAATATTGTAAATGCACAAACAGTAATTTCTCCGCATTGCAAGGTGCAATTCTGAAATTTTTTGCTTTTTCCTGCTCCTCTTAGCATGATAAAGAAGATTCAAAGAGAGTGAGATGCCAGCTCCTTTCATTCAGTCGGTAGCTTCAATCATTTCTGGACGTTTTTCAATGGCAAAAATCAATGAATATTGTAAATGCACAAACAGTAATTTCTCCGCATTGCAAGGTGCAATTCTGAAATTTTTTGCTTTTTCCTGCTCCTCTTAGCATGATAAAGAAGATTCAAAGAGAGTGAGATGCCAGCTCCTTTCATTCAGTCAGTAGCTTCAATCATTTCTGGTATATGAATAACATGATGTTTTTCAATGGCAAAAATCAATGAATATTGTAAATGCACAAACAGTAATTTCTCCGCATTGCAAGTTGCAATTCTGAAATTTTTTGCTTTTTCCTGCTCCTCTTAGCATGATAAAGAAGATTCAAAGAGAGTGAGATTCCAGCTCCTTTCATTCAGTCAGTAGCTTCAATCATTTCTGGACGTTTTTCAATGGCAAAAATCAATGAATATTGTAAATGCACAAACAGTAATTTCTCCGCATTGCAAGGTGCAATTCTGAAATTTTTTGCTTTTTCCTGCTCCTCTTAGCATGATAAAGAAGATTCAAAGAGAGTGAGATGCCAGCTCCTTTCATTCAGTCAGTAGCTTCAATCATTTCTGGACGTTTTTCAATGGCAAAAATCAATGAATATTGTAAATGCACAAACAGTAATTTCTCCGCATTGCAAGATGCAATTCTGAAATTTTTTGCTTTTTCCTGCTCCTCAGCATGATAAAAAAGATTCAAAGAGAGTGAGATGCCAGCTCCTTTCATTCAGTCAGTAGCTTCAATCATTTCTGGACGTTTTTCAATGGCAAAAATCAATGAATATTGTAAATGCACAAACAGTAATTTCTCCGCATTGCAAGGTGCAATTCTGAAATTTTTTGCTTTTTCCTGCTCCTCTTAGCATGATAAAGAAGATTCAAAGAGAGTGAGATGCCAGCTCCTTTCATTCAGTCAGTAGCTTCAATCATTTCTGGTATATGAATAACATGATGTTTTTCAATGGCAAAAATCAATGAATAATGTAAATGCACAAACAGTAATTTCTCCGCATTGCAAGGTGCAATTCTGAAATTTTTTGCTTTTTCCTGCTCCTCTTAGCATGATAAAGAAGATTCAAAGAGAGTGAGATGCCAGCTCCTTTCATTCAGTCAGTAGCTTCAATCATTTCTGGACGTTTTTCAATGGCAAAAATCAATGAATATTGTAAATGCACAAACAGTAATTTCTCCGCATTGCAAGGTGCAATTCTGAAATTTTTTGCTTTTTCCTGCTCCTCTTAGCATGATAAAGAAGATTCAAAGAGAGTGAGATGCCAGCTCCTTTCATTCAGTCAGTAGCTTCAGTCATTTCTGGACGTTTTTCAATGGCAAAAATCAATGAATATTGTAAATGCACAAACAGTAATTTCTCCGCATTGCAAGGTGCAATTCTGAAATTTTTTGCTTTTTCCTGCTCCTCTTAGCATGATAAAGAAGATTCAAAGAGAGTGAGATGCCAGCTCCTTTCATTCAGTCAGTAGCTTCAAACATTTCTGGTATAAACATTTCTGGACGTTTTTCAATGGCAAAAATCAATGAATATTGTAAATGCACAAACAGTAATATCTCCACATTGCAAGGTGCAATTCTGAAATTTTTTGCTTTTTCCTGCTAATCCTAGCATGATAAAGAAGATTCAAATAGAGTGAGATGCCAGCTCCTTTCATTCAGTCAGTAGCTTCAAACATTTCTGGACGTTTTTCAATGGCAAAATTCAATGAATATTGTAAATGCACAAACAGTAATATCTCCACATTGCCAGGTGCAATTCTGAAATTTTTTGCTTTTTCCTGCTAATCCTAGCATGATAAAGAAGATTCAAAGAGAGTGAGATGCCAGCTCCTTTCATTCAGTCAGTAGCTTCAATCATTTCTGGACGTTTTTCAATGGCAAAAATCAATGAATATTGTAAATGCACAAACAGTAATTTCTCCGCATTGCAAGGTGCAATTCTGAAATTTTTTGCTTTTTCCTGCTCCTCTTAGCATGATAAAGAAGATTCAAAGAGAGTGAGATGCCAGCTCCTTTCATTCAGTCAGTAGCTTCAATCATTTCTGGACGTTTTTCAATGGCAAAAATCAATGAATATTGTAAATGCACAAACAGTAATTTCTCCGCATTGCAAGGTGCAATTCTGAAATTTTTTGCTTTTTCCTGCTCCTCTTAGCATGATAAAGAAGATTCAAAGAGAGTGAGATGCCAGCTCCTTTCATTCAGTCAGTAGCTTCAATCATTTCTGGTATATGAATAACATGATGTTTTTCAATGGCAAAAATCAATGAATATTGTAAATGCACAAACAGTAATTTCTCCGCATTGCAAGGTGCAATTCTGAAATTTTTTGCTTTTTCCTGCTCCTCTTAGCATGATAAAGAAGATTCAAAGAGAGTGAGATGCCAGCTCCTTTCATTCAGTCAGTAGCTTCAATCATTTCTGGACGTTTTTCAATGGCAAAAATCAATGAATATTGTAAATGCACAAACAGTAATTTCTCCGCATTGCAAGATGTAATTCTGAAATTTTTTGCTTTTTCCTGCTCCTCTTAGCATGATAAAGAAGATTCAAAGAGAGTGAGATGCCAGCTCCTTTCATTCAGTCAGTAGCTTCAATCATTTCTGGTATATGAATAACATGATGTTTTTCAATGGCAAAAATCAATGAATATTGTAAATGCACAAACAGTAATTTCTCCGCATTGCAAGGTGCAATTCTGAAATTTTTTGCTTTTTCCTGCTCCTCTTAGCATGATAAAGAAGATTCAAAGAGAGTGAGATGCCAGCTCCTTTCATTCAGTCAGTAGCTTCAATCATTTCTGGATGTTTTTCAATGGCAAAAATCAATGAATATTGTAAATGCACAAACAGTAATTTCTCCGCATTGCAAGGTGCAATTCTGAAATTTCTTGCATTTTCCTGCTCCTCTTAGCATGATAAAGAAGATTCAAAGAGAATGAGATGCCAGCTCCTTTCATTCAGTCAGTAGCTTCAATCATTTCTGGACGTTTTTCAATGGCAAAAATCAATGAATATTGTAAATGCACAAACAGTAATTTCTCCGCATTGCAAGGTGCAATTCTGAAATTTTTTGCTTTTTCCTGCTCCTCTTAGCATGATAAAGAAGATTCAAAGAGAGTGAGATGCCAGCTCCTTTCATTCAGTCAGTAGCTTCAAACATTTCTGGTATATGAATAACATGATGTTTTTCAATGGCAAAAACCAATGAATATTGTAAATGCACAAACAGTAATTTCTCCGCATTGCAAGTTGCAATTCTGAAATTTTTTGCTTTTTCCTGCTCCTCTTAGCATGCTAAAGAAGATTCAAAGAGAGTGAGATGCCAGCTCCTTTCATTCAGTCAGTAGCTTCAATCATTTCTGGACGTTTTTCAATGGCAAAAATCAATGAATATTGTAAATGCACAAACAGTAATTTCTCCGCATTGCAAGGTGCAATTCTGAAATTTTTTGCTTTTTCCTGCTCCTCTTAGCATGATAAAGAAGATTCAAAGAGAGTGAGATGCCAGCTTCTTTCATTCAGTCAGTAGCTTCAAACATTTCTGGGATATGAATAACATGATGTTTTTCAATGGCAAAAATTAATGAATATTGTAAATGCACAAACAGTAATTTCTCCGCATTGCAAGGTGCAATTCTGAAATTTTTTGCTTTTTCCTGCTCCTCTTAGCATGATAAAGAAGATTCAAAGAGAGTGAGATGCCAGCTCCTTTCATTCAGTCAGTAGCTTCAATCATTTCTGGACGTTTTTCAATGGCAAAAATCAATGAATATTGTAAATGCACAAACAGTAATTTCTCCGCATTGCAAGGTGCAATTCTGAAATTTTTTGCTTTTTCCTGCTCCTCTTAGCATGATAAAGAAGATTCAAAGAGAGTGAGATGCCAGCTCCTTTCATTCAGTCAGTAGCTTCAATCATTTCTGGACGTTTTTCAATGGCAAAAATCAATGAATATTGTAAATGCACAAACAGTAATTTCTCCGCATTGCAAGGTGCAATTCTGAAATTTTTTGCTTTTTCCTGCTCCTCTTAGCATGATAAAGAAGATTCAAAGAGAGTGAGATGCCAGCTCCTTTCATTCAGTCAGTAGCTTCAATCATTTCTGGTATATGAATAACATGATGTTTTTCAATGGCAAAAATCAATGAATATTGTAAATGCACAAACAGTAATTTCTCCGCATTGCAAGTTGCAATTCTGAAATTTTTTGCTTTTTCCTGCTCCTCTTAGCATGATAAAGAAGATTCAAAGAGAGTGAGATGCCAGCTCCTTTCATTCAGTCAGTAGCTTCAATTATTTCTGGACGTTTTTCAATGGCAAAAATCAATGAATATTGTAAATGCACAAACAGTAATTTCTCCGCATTGCAAGGTGCAATTCTGAAATTTTTTGCTTTTTCCTGCTCCTCTTAGCATGATAAAGAAGATTCAAAGAGAGTGAGATGCCAGCTCCTTTCATTCAGTCAGTTGCTTCAATCATTTCTGGACGTTTTTCAATGGCAAAAATCAGTGAATATTGTAAATGCACAAACAGTAATTTCTCCGCATTGCAAGGTGCAATTCTGAAATTTTTTGCTTTATCCTGCTCCTCTTAGCATGATAAAGAAGATTCAAAGAGAGTGAGATGCCAGCTCCTTTCATTCAGTCAGTAGCTTCAATCATTTCTGGACGTTTTTCAATGGCAAAAATCAATGAATATTGTAAATGCACAAACAGTAATTTCTCCGCATTGCAAGGTGCAATTCTGAAATTTTTTGCTTTTTCCTGCTCCTCTTTGCATGATAAAGAAGATTCAAAGAGAGTGAGATGCCAGCTCCTTTCATTCAGTCAGTAGCTTCAATCATTTCTGGTATATGAATAACATGATGTTTTTCAATGGCAAAAATCAATGAATATTGTAAATGCACAAACAGTAATTTCTCCGCATTGCAAGGTGCAATTCTGAAATTTTTGGCTTTTTCCTGCTCCTCTTAGCATGATAAAGAAGATTCAAAGAGAGTGAGATGCCAGCTCCTTTCATTCAGTCAGTAGCTTCAATCATTTCTGGATGTTTTTCAATGGCAAAAATCAATGAATATTGTAAATGCACAAACAGTAATTTCTCCGCATTGCAAGGTGCAATTCTGAAATTTCTTGCATTTTCCTGCTCCTCTTAGCATGATAAAGAAGATTCAAAGAGAGTGAGATGCCAGCTCCTTTCATTCAGTCAGTAGCTTCAATCATTTCTGGACGTTTTTCAATGGCAAAAATCAATGAATATTGTAAATGCACAAACAGTAATTTCTCCGCATTGCAAGGTGCAATTCTGAAATTTTTTGCTTTTTCCTGCTCCTCTTAGCATGATAAAGAAGATTCAAAGAGAGTGAGATGCCAGCTCCTTTCATTCAGTCAGTAGCATCAAACATTTCTGGTATATGAATAACATGATGTTTTTCAATGGCAAAAATCAATGAATATTGTAAATGCACAAACAGTAATTTCTCCGCATTGCAAGGTGCAATTCTGAAATTTTTTGCTTTTTCCTGCTCCTCTTAGCATGATAAAGAAGATTCAAAGAGAGTGAGATGCCAGCTCCTTTCATTCAGTCAGTAGCTTCAATCATTTCTGGACGTTTTTCAATGGCAAAAATCAATGAATATTGTAAATGCACAAACAGTAATTTCTCCGCATTGCAAGGTGCAATTCTGAAATTTTTTGCTTTTTCCTGCTCCTCTTAGCATGATAAAGAAGATTCAAAGAGAGTGAGATGCCAGCTTCTTTCATTCAGTCAGTAGCTTCAAACATTTCTGGGATATGAATAACATGATGTTTTTCAATGGCAAAAATTAATGAATATTGTAAATGCACAAACAGTAATTTCTCCGCATTGCAAGGTGCAATTCTGAAATTTTTTGCTTTTTCCTGCTCCTCTTAGCATGATAAAGAAGATTCAAAGAGAGTGAGATGCCAGCTCCTTTCATTCAGTCGGTAGCTTCAATCATTTCTGGACGTTTTTCAATGGCAAAAATCAATGAATATTGTAAATGCACAAACAGTAATTTCTCCGCATTGCAAGGTGCAATTCTGAAATTTTTTGCTTTTTCCTGCTCCTCTTAGCATGATAAAGAAGATTCAAAGAGAGTGAGATGCCAGCTCCTTTCATTCAGTCAGTAGCTTCAATCATTTCTGGTATATGAATAACATGATGTTTTTCAATGGCAAAAATCAATGAATATTGTAAATGCACAAACAGTAATTTCTCCGCATTGCAAGTTGCAATTCTGAAATTTTTTGCTTTTTCCTGCTCCTCTTAGCATGATAAAGAAGATTCAAAGAGAGTGAGATTCCAGCTCCTTTCATTCAGTCAGTAGCTTCAATCATTTCTGGACGTTTTTCAATGGCAAAAATCAATGAATATTGTAAATGCACAAACAGTAATTTCTCCGCATTGCAAGGTGCAATTCTGAAATTTTTTGCTTTTTCCTGCTCCTCTTAGCATGATAAAGAAGATTCAAAGAGAGTGAGATGCCAGCTCCTTTCATTCAGTCAGTAGCTTCAATCATTTCTGGACGTTTTTCAATGGCAAAAATCAATGAATATTGTAAATGCACAAACAGTAATTTCTCCGCATTGCAAGATGCAATTCTGAAATTTTTTGCTTTTTCCTGCTCCTCAGCATGATAAAAAAGATTCAAAGAGAGTGAGATGCCAGCTCCTTTCATTCAGTCAGTAGCTTCAATCATTTCTGGACGTTTTTCAATGGCAAAAATCAATGAATATTGTAAATGCACAAACAGTAATTTCTCCGCATTGCAAGGTGCAATTCTGAAATTTTTTGCTTTTTCCTGCTCCTCTTAGCATGATAAAGAAGATTCAAAGAGAGTGAGATGCCAGCTCCTTTCATTCAGTCAGTAGCTTCAATCATTTCTGGTATATGAATAACATGATGTTTTTCAATGGCAAAAATCAATGAATATTGTAAATGCACAAACAGTAATTTCTCCGCATTGCAAGGTGCAATTCTGAAATTTTTTGCTTTTTCCTGCTCCTCTTAGCATGATAAAGAAGATTCAAAGAGAGTGAGATGCCAGCTCCTTTCATTCAGTCAGTAGCTTCAATCATTTCTGGACGTTTTTCAATGGCAAAAATCAATGAATATTGTAAATGCACAAACAGTAATTTCTCCGCATTGCAAGGTGCAATTCTGAAATTTTTTGCTTTTTCCTGCTCCTCTTAGCATGATAAAGAAGATTCAAAGAGAGTGAGATGCCAGCTCCTTTCATTCAGTCAGTAGCTTCAGTCATTTCTGGACGTTTTTCAATGGCAAAAATCAATGAATATTGTAAATGCACAAACAGTAATTTCTCCGCATTGCAAGGTGCAATTCTGAAATTTTTTGCTTTTTCCTGCTCCTCTTAGCATGATAAAGAAGATTCAAAGAGAGTGAGATGCCAGCTCCTTTCATTCAGTCAGTAGCTTCAAACATTTCTGGTATAAACATTTCTGGACGTTTTTCAATGGCAAAAATCAATGAATATTGTAAATGCACAAACAGTAATATCTCCACATTGCAAGGTGCAATTCTGAAATTTTTTGCTTTTTCCTGCTAATCCTAGCATGATAAAGAAGATTCAAATAGAGTGAGATGCCAGCTCCTTTCATTCAGTCAGTAGCTTCAAACATTTCTGGACGTTTTTCAATGGCAAAATTCAATGAATATTGTAAATGCACAAACAGTAATATCTCCACATTGCCAGGTGCAATTCTGAAATTTTTTGATTTTTCCTGCTAATCCTAGCATGATAAAGAAGATTCAAAGAGAGTGAGATGCCAGCTCCTTTCATTCAGTCAGTAGCTTCAATCATTTCTGGACGTTTTTCAATGGCAAAAATCAATGAATATTGTAAATGCACAAACAGTAATTTCTCCGCATTGCAAGGTGCAATTCTGAAATTTTTTGCTTTTTCCTGCTCCTCTTAGCATGATAAAGAAGATTCAAAGAGAGTGAGATGCCAGCTCCTTTCATTCAGTCAGTAGCTTCAATCATTTCTGGACGTTTTTCAATGGCAAAAATCAATGAATATTGTAAATGCACAAACAGTAATTTCTCCGCATTGCAAGGTGCAATTCTGAAATTTTTTGCTTTTTCCTGCTCCTCTTAGCATGATAAAGAAGATTCAAAGAGAGTGAGATGCCAGCTCCTTTCATTCAGTCAGTAGCTTCAATCATTTCTGGTATATGAATAACATGATGTTTTTCAATGGCAAAAATCAATGAATATTGTAAATGCACAAACAGTAATTTCTCCGCATTGCAAGGTGCAATTCTGAAATTTTTTGCTTTTTCCTGCTCCTCTTAGCATGATAAAGAAGATTCAAAGAGAGTGAGATGCCAGCTCCTTTCATTCAGTCAGTAGCTTCAATCATTTCTGGACGTTTTTCAATGGCAAAAATCAATGAATATTGTAAATGCACAAACAGTAATTTCTCCGCATTGCAAGATGCAATTCTGAAATTTTTTGCTTTTTCCTGCTCCTCTTAGCATGATAAAGAAGATTCAAAGAGAGTGAGATGCCAGCTCCTTTCATTCAGTCAGTAGCTTCAATCATTTCTGGTATATGAATAACATGATGTTTTTCAATGGCAAAAATCAATGAATATTGTAAATGCACAAACAGTAATTTCTCCGCATTGCAAGGTGCAATTCTGAAATTTTTTGCTTTTTCCTGCTCCTCTTAGCATGATAAAGAAGATTCAAAGAGAGTGAGATGCCAGCTCCTTTCATTCAGTCAGTAGCTTCAATCATTTCTGGATGTTTTTCAATGGCAAAAATCAATGAATATTGTAAATGCACAAACAGTAATTTCTCCGCATTGCAAGGTGCAATTCTGAAATTTCTTGCATTTTCCTGCTCCTCTTAGCATGATAAAGAAGATTCAAAGAGAATGAGATGCCAGCTCCTTTCATTCAGTCAGTAGCTTCAATCATTTCTGGACGTTTTTCAATGGCAAAAATCAATGAATATTGTAAATGCACAAACAGTAATTTCTCCGCATTGCAAGGTGCAATTCTGAAATTTTTTGCTTTTTCCTGCTCCTCTTAGCATGATAAAGAAGATTCAAAGAGAGTGAGATGCCAGCTCCTTTCATTCAGTCAGTAGCTTCAAACATTTCTGGTATATGAATAACATGATGTTTTTCAATGGCAAAAACCAATGAATATTGTAAATGCACAAACAGTAATTTCTCCGCATTGCAAGGTGCAATTCTGAAATTTTTTGCTTTTTCCTGCTCCTCTTAGCATGCTAAAGAAGATTCAAAGAGAGTGAGATGCCAGCTCCTTTCATTCAGTCAGTAGCTTCAATCATTTCTGGACGTTTTTCAATGGCAAAAATCAATGAATATTGTAAATGCACAAACAGTAATTTCTCCGCATTGCAAGGTGAAATTCTGAAATTTTTTGCTTTTTCCTGCTCCTCTTAGCATGATAAAGAAGATTCAAAGAGAGTGAGATGCCAGCTTCTTTCATTCAGTCAGTAGCTTCAAACATTTCTGGGATATGAATAACATGATGTTTTTCAATGGCAAAAATTAATGAATATTGTAAATGCACAAACAGTAATTTCTCCGCATTGCAAGGTGCAATTCTGAAATTTTTTGCTTTTTCCTGCTCCTCTTAGCATGATAAAGAAGATTCAAAGAGAGTGAGATGCCAGCTCCTTTCATTCAGTCAGTAGCTTCAATCATTTCTGGACGTTTTTCAATGGCAAAAATCAATGAATATTGTAAATGCACAAACAGTAATTTCTCCGCATTGCAAGGTGCAATTCTGAAATTTTTTGCTTTTTCCTGCTCCTCTTAGCATGATAAAGAAGATTCAAAGAGAGTGAGATGCCAGCTCCTTTCATTCAGTCAGTAGCTTCAATCATTTCTGGACGTTTTTCAATGGCAAAAATCAATGAATATTGTAAATGCACAAACAGTAATTTCTCCGCATTGCAAGGTGCAATTCTGAAATTTTTTGCTTTTTCCTGCTCCTCTTAGCATGATAAAGAAGATTCAAAGAGAGTGAGATGCCAGCTCCTTTCATTCAGTCAGTAGCTTCAATCATTTCTGGACGTTTTTCAATGGCAAAAATCAATGAATATTGTAAATGCACAAACAGTAATTTCTCCGCATTGCAAGGTGCAATTCTGAAATTTTTTGCTTTTTCCTGCTCCTCTTAGCATGATAAAGAAGATTCAAAGAGAGTGAGATGCCAGCTCCTTTCATTCAGTCAGTAGCTTCAATCATTTCTGGACGTTTTTCAATGGCAAAAATCAATGAATATTGTAAATGCACAAACAGTAATTTCTCCGCATTGCAAGATGCAATTCTGAAATTTTTTGCTTTTTCCTGCTCCTCTTAGCATGATAAAGAAGATTCAAAGAGAGTGAGATGCCAGCTCCTTTCATTCAGTCAGTAGCTTCAATCATTTCTGGACGTTTTTCAATGGCAAAAATCAATGAATATTGTAAATGCACAAACAGTAATTTCTCCGCATTGCAAGGTGCAATTCTGAAATTTTTTGCTTTTTCCTGCTCCTCTTAGCATGATAAAGAAGATTCAAAGAGAGTGAGATGCCAGCTCCTTTCATTCAGTCAGTAGCTTCAATCATTTCTGGTATATGAATAACATGATGTTTTTCAATGGCAAAAATCAATGAATATTGTAAATGCACAAACAGTAATTTCTCCGCATTGCAAGGTGCAATTCTGAAATTTTTTGCTTTTTCCTGCTCCTCTTAGCATGATAAAGAAGATTCAAAGAGAGTGAGATGCCAGCTCCTTTCATTCAGTCAGTAGCTTCAATCATTTCTGGACGTTTTTCAATGGCAAAAATCAATGAATATTGTAAATGCACAAACTGTAATTTCTCCGCATTGCAAGGTGCAATTCTGAAATTTTTTGCTTTTTCCTGCTCCTCTTAGCATGATAAAGAAGATTCAAAGAGAGTGAGATGCCAGCTCCTTTCATTCAGTCAGTAGCTTCAGTCATTTCTGGACGTTTTTCAATGGCAAAAATCAATGAATATTGTAAATGCACAAACAGTAATTTCTCCGCATTGCAAGGTGCAATTCTGAAATTTTTTGCTTTTTCCTGCTCCTCTTAGCATGATAAAGAAGATTCAAAGAGAGTGAGATGCCAGCTCCTTTCATTCAGTCAGTAGCTTCAATCATTTCTGGTATATGAATAACATGATGTTTTTCAATGGCAAAAATCAATGAATATTGTAAATGCACAAACAGTAATTTCTCCGCATTGCAAGGTGCAATTCTGAAATTTTTTGCTTTTTCCTGCTCCTCTTAGCATGATAAAGAAGATTCAAAGAGAGTGAGATGCCAGCTCCTTTCATTCAGTCAGTAGCTTCAATCATTTCTGGTATATGAATAACATGATGTTTTTCAATGGCAAAAATCAATGAATATTGTAAATGCACAAACAGTAATTTCTCCGCATTGCAAGGTGCAATTCTGAAATTTTTTGCTTTTTCCTGCTCCTCTTAGCATGATAAAGAAGATTCAAAGAGAGTGAGATGCCAGCTCCTTTCATTCAGTCAGTAGCTTCAGTCATTTCTGGACGTTTTTCAATGGCAAAAATCAATGAATATTGTAAATGCACAAACAGTAATTTCTCCGCATTGCAAGGTGCAATTCTGAAATTTTTTGCTTTTTCCTGCTCCTCTTAGCATGATAAAGAAGATTCAAAGAGAGTGAGATGCCAGCTCCATTCATTCAGTCAGTAGCTTCAAACATTTCTGGTATAAACATTTCTGGACGTTTTTCAATGGCAAAAATCAATGAATATTGTAAATGCACAAACAGTAATATCTCCACATTGCAAGGTGCAATTCTGAAATTTTTTGCTTTTTCCTGCTAATCCTAGCATGATAAAGAAGATTCAAATAGAGTGAGATGCCAGCTCCTTTCATTCAGTCAGTAGCTTCAAACATTTCTGGACGTTTTTCAATGGCAAAATTCAATGAATATTGTAAATGCACAAACAGTAATATCTCCACATTGCCAGGTGCAATTCTGAAATTTTTTGCTTTTTCCTGCTAATCCTAGCATGATAAAGAAGATTCAAAGAGAGTGAGATGCCAGCTCCTTTCATTCAGTCAGTAGCTTCAATCATTTCTGGACGTTTTTCAATGGCAAAAATCAATGAATATTGTAAATGCACAAACAGTAATTTCTCCGCATTGCAAGGTGCAATTCTGAAATTTTTTGCTTTTTCCTGCTCCTCTTAGCATGATAAAGAAGATTCAAAGAGAGTGAGATGCCAGCTCCTTTCATTCAGTCAGTAGCTTCAATCATTTCTGGACGTTTTTCAATGGCAAAAATCAATGAATATTGTAAATGCACAAACAGTAATTTCTCCGCATTGCAAGGTGCAATTCTGAAATTTTTTGCTTTTTCCTGCTCCTCTTAGCATGATAAAGAAGATTCAAAGAGAGTGAGATGCCAGCTCCTTTCATTCAGTCAGTAGCTTCAATCATTTCTGGTATATGAATAACATGATGTTTTTCAATGGCAAAAATCAATGAATATTGTAAATGCACAAACAGTAATTTCTCCGCATTGCAAGGTGCAATTCTGAAATTTTTTGCTTTTTCCTGCTCCTCTTAGCATGATAAAGAAGATTCAAAGAGAGTGAGATGCCAGCTCCTTTCATTCAGTCAGTAGCTTCAATCATTTCTGGACGTTTTTCAATGGCAAAAATCAATGAATATTGTAAATGCACAAACAGTAATTTCTCCGCATTGCAAGATGCAATTCTGAAATTTTTTGGTTTTTCCTGCTCCTCTTAGCATGATAAAGAAGATTCAAAGAGAGTGAGATGCCAGCTCCTTTCATTCAGTCAGTAGCTTCAGTCATTTCTGGACGTTTTTCAATGGCAAAAATCAATGAATATTGTAAATGCACAAACAGTAATTTATCCGCATTGCAAGGTGCAATTCTGAAATTTTTTGCTTTTTCCTGCTCCTCTTAGCATGATAAAGAAGATTCAAAGAGAGTGAGATGCCAGCTCCTTTCTTTCAGTCAGTAGCTTCAAACATTTCTGGTATAAACATTTCTGGACGTTTTTCAATGGCAAAAATCAATGAATATTGTAAATGCACAAACAGTAATATCTCCACATTGCAAGGTGCAATGCTGAAATTTTTTGCTTTTTCCTGCTAATCCTAGCATGATAAAGAAGATTCAAATAGAGTGAGATGCCAGCTCCTTTCATTCAGTCAGTAGCTTCAAACATTTCTGGACGTTTTTCATTGGCAAAAATCAATGAATATTGTAAATGCACAAACAGTAATATCTCCACATTGCAAGGTGCAATTCTGAAATTTTTTGCTTTTTCCTGCTAATCCTAGCATGATAAAGAAGATTCAAAGAGAGTGAGATGTCAGCTCCTTTCATTCAGTCAGTAGCTTCAAACATTTCTGGTATATGAATAACATGATGTTTTTCAATGGCAAAAATCAATGAATATTGTAAATGCACAAACAGTAATATCTCCACATTGCAAGGTGCAATTCTGAAATTTTTTGCTTTTTCCTGCTAATCCTAGCATGATAAAGAAGATTCAAAGAGAGTGAGATGCCAGCTCCTTTCATTCAGTCAGTAGCTTCAAACATTTCTGGACGTTTTTCAATGGCAAAAATCAATGAATATTGTAAATGCACAAACAGTAATATCTCCACATTGCAAGGTGCAATTCTGAAATTTTTTGCTTTTTCCTGCTACTCCTAGCATGATAAAGAAGATTCAAAGAGAGTGAGATGCCAGCTCCTTTCATTCAGTCAGTAGCTTCAATCATTTCTGGACGTTTTTCAATGGCAAAAATCAATGAATATTGTAAATGCACAAACAGTAATTTCTCCGCATTGCAAGGTGCAATTCTGAATTTTTTTGCTTTTTCCTGCTCCTCTTAGCATGGTAAAGTAGATTCAAAGAGAGTGAGATGCCGGCTCCTTTCATTCAGTCAGTAGCTTCAGTCATTTCTGGACGTTTTTCAATGGCAAAAATCAATGAATATTGTAAATGCACAAAAAGTAATTTCTCCGCATTGCAAGGTGCAATTCTGAAATTTTTTGCTTTTTCCTGCTCCTCTTAGCATGATAAAGAAGATTCAAAGAGAGTGAGATGCCAGCTCCTTTCATTCAGTCAGTAGCTTCAAACATTTCTGGTATAAACATTTCTGGACGTTTTTCAATGGCAAAAATCAATGAATATTGTAAATGCACAAACAGTAATATCTCCACATTGCAAGGTGCAATTCTGAAATTTTTTGCTTTTTCCTGCTAATCCTAGCATGATAAAGAAGATTCAAATAGAGTGAGATGCCAGCTCCTTTCATTCAGTCAGTAGCTTCAAACATTTCTGGACGTTTTTCAATGGCAAAATTCAATGAATATTGTAAATGCACAAACAGTAATATCTCCACATTGCAAGGTGCAATTCTGAAATTTTTTGCTTTTTCCTGCTAATCCTAGCATGATAAAGAAGATTCAAAGAGAGTGAGATGCCAGCTCCTTTCATTCAGTCAGTAGCTTCAATCATTTCTGGACGTTTTTCAATGGCAAAAATCAATGAATATTGTAAATGCACAAACAGTAATTTCTCCGCATTGCAAGGTGCAATTCTGAAATTTTTTGCTTTTTCCTGCTCCTCTTAGCATGATAAAGAAGATTCAAAGAGAGTGAGATGCCAGCTCCTTTCATTCAGTCAGTAGCTTCAATCATTTCTGGATGTTTTTCAATGGCAAAAATCAATGAATATTGTAAATGCACAAACAGTAATTTCTCCGCATTGCAAGGTGCAATTCTGAAATTTTTTGCTTTTTCCTGCTCCTCTTAGCATGATAAAGAAGATTCAAAGAGAGTGAGATGCCAGCTCCTTTCATTCAGTCAGTAGCTTCAATCATTTCTGGTATATGAATAACATGATGTTTTTCAATGGCAATAATCAATGAATATTGTAAATGCACAAACAGTAATTTCTCCGCATTGCAAGGTGCAATTCTGAAATTTTTTGCTTTTTCCTGCTCCTCTTAGCATGATAAAGAAGATTCAAAGAGAGTGAGATGCCAGCTCCTTTCATTCAGTCAGTAGCTTCAATCATTTCTGGACGTTTTTCAATGGCAAAAATCAATGAATATTGTAAATGCACAAACAGTAATTTCTCCGCATTGCAAGATGCAATTCTGAAATTTTTTGCTTTTTCCTGCTCCTCTTAGCATGATAAAGAAGATTCAAAGAGAGTGAGATGCCAGCTCCTTTCATTCAGTCAGTAGCTTCAGTCATTTCTGGACGTTTTTCAATGGCAAAAATCAATGAATATTGTAAATGCACAAACAGTAATTTCTCCGCATTGCAAAGTGCAATTCTGAAATTTTTTGCTTTTTCCTGCTCCTCTTAGCATGATAAAGAAGATTCAAAGAGAGTGAGATGCCAGCTCCTTTCATTCAGTCAGTAGCTTCAAACATTTCTGGTATAAACATTTCTGGATGTTTTTCAATGGCAAAAATCCTTGAATATTGTAAATGCACAAACAGTAATATCTCCACATTGCAAGGTGCAATGCTGAAATTTTTTGCTTTTTCCTGCTAATCCTAGGATGATAAAGAAGATTCAAATAGAGTGAGATGCCAGCTCCTTTCATTCAGTCAGTAGCTTCAAACATTTCTGGACGTTTTTCAATGGCAAAAATCAATGAATATTGTAAATGCACAAACAGTAATATCTCCACATTGCAAGGTGCAATTCTGAAATTTTTTGCTTTTTCCTGCTAATCCTAGCATGATAAAGAAGATTCAAAGAGAGTGAGATGTCAGCTCCTTTCATTCAGTCAGTAGCTTCAAACATTTCTGGTATATGAATAACATGATGTTTTTCAATGGCAAAAATCAATGAATATTGTAAATGCACAAACAGTAATATCTCCACATTGCAAGGTGCAATTCTGAAATTTTTTGCTTTTTCCTGCTAATCCTAGCATGATAAAGAAGATTCAAAGAGAGTGAGATGCCAGCTCCTTTCTTTCAGTCAGTAGCTTCAAACATTTCTGGACGTTTTTCAATGGCAAAAATCAATGAATATTGTAAATGCACAAACAGTAATATCTCCACATTGCAAGGTGCAATTCTGAAATTTTTTACTTTTTCCTGCTACTCCTAGCATGATAAAGAAGATTCAAAGAGAGTGAGATGCCAGCTCCTTTCATTCAGTCAGTAGCTTCAAACATTTCTGGACGTTTTTCAATGGCAAAAATCAATGAATATTGTAAATGCACAAACAGTAATATCTCCACATTGCAAGGTGCAATTCTGAAATTTTTTGCTTTTTCCTGCTAATCCTAGCATGATAAAGAAGATTCAAAGAGAGTGAGATGCCAGCTCCTTTCATTCAGTCAGTAGCTTCAAACATTTCTGGATGTTTTTCAATGGCAAAAATCAATGAATATTGTAAATGCACAAACAGTAATTTCTCCGCATTGCAAGGTGCAATTCTGAAATTTTTTGCTTTTTCCTGCTCCTCTTAGCATGATAAAGAAGATTCAAAGAGAGTGAGATGCCAGCTCCTTTCATTCAGTCAGTAGCTTCAATCATTTCTGGACGTTTTTCAATGGCAAAAATCAATGAATATTGTAAATGCACAAACAGTAATTTCTCCGCATTGCAAGGTGCAATTCTGAAATTTTTTGCTTTTTCCTGCTCCTCTTAGCATGATAAACAAGATTCAAAGAGAGTGAGATGCCAGCTCCTTTCATTCAGTCAGTAGCTTCAATCATTTCTGGACGTTTTTCAATGGCAAAAATCAATGAATATTGTAAATGCACAAACAGTAATTTCTCCGCATTGCAAGGTGCAATTCTGAAATTTTTTGCTTTTTCCTGCTCCTCTTAGCATGATAAAGAAGATTCAAAGAGAGTGAGATGCCAGCTCCTTTCATTCAGTCAGTAGCTTCAAACATTTCTGGTATATGAATAACATGATGTTTTTCAATGGCAAAAATCAATGAATATTGTAAATGCACAAACAGTAATTTCTCCGCATTGCAAGGTGCAAGTCTGAAATTTTTTGCTTTTTCCTGCTCCTCTTAGCATGATAAAGAAGATTCAAAGAGAGTGAGATGCCAGCTACTTTCATTCAGTCAGTAGCTTCAATCATTTCTGGACGTTTTTCAATGGTAAAAATCAATGAATATTGTAAATGCACAAACAGTAATTTCTCCACATTGCAAGGTGCAATTCTGAAATTTTTTGCTTTTTCCTGCTCCTCTTAGCATGATAAAGAAGATTCAAAGAGAGTTAGATGCCAGCTCCTTTCATTCAGTCAGTAGCTTCAAACATTTCTGGTATATGAATAACATGATGTTTTTCAATGGCAAAAATCAATGAATATTGTAAATGCACAAACAGTAATTTCTCTGGATTGCAAGGTGCAATTCTGAAATTTTTTGCTTTTTCCTGCTCCTCTTAGCATGATAAAGAAGATTCAAAGAGAGTGAGATGCCAGCTACTTTCATTCAGTCAGTAGCTTCAATCATTTCTGGACGTTTTTCAATGGTAAAAATCAATGAATATTGTAAATGCACAAACAGTAATTTCTCCACATTGCAAGGTGCAATTCTGAAATTTTTTGCTTTTTCCTGCTCAGAGGAAGCATGATAAAGAAGATTCAAAGAGAGTGAGATGCCAGCTCCTTTCATTCAGTCAGTAGCTTCAAACATTTCTGGTATATGAATAACATGATGTTTTTCAATGGCAAAAATCAATGAATATTGTAAATGCACAAACAGTAATTTCTCCGCATTGCAAGGTGCAATTCTGAAATTTTTTGCTTTTTCCTGCTCCTCTTAGCATGATAAAGAAGATTCAAAGAGAGTGAGATGCCAGCTCCTTTCATTCAGTCAGTAGCTTCAATCATTTCTGGACGTTTTTCAATGGCAAAAATCAATGAATATTGTAAATGCACAAACAGTAATTTCTCCGCATTGCAAGGTGCAATTCTGAAATTTTTTGCTTTTTCCTGCTCCTCTTAGCATGATAAAGAAGATTCAAAGAGAGTGAGATGCCAGCTCCTTTCATTCAGTCAGTAGCTTCAATCATTTCTGGACGTTTTTCAATGGCAAAAATCAATGAATATTGTAAATGCACAAACAGTAATTTCTCCGCATTGCAAGGTGCAATTCTGAAATTTTTTGCTTTTTCCTGCTCCTCTTAGCATGATAAAGAAGATTCAAAGAGAGTGAGATGCCAGCTCCTTTCATTCAGTCAGTAGCTTCAATCATTTCTGGATGTTTTTCAATGGCAAAAATCAATGAATATTGTAAATGCACAAACTGTAATTTCTCCGCATTGCAAGGTGCAATTCTGAAATTTTTTGCTTTTTCCTGCTCCTCTTAGCATGATAAAGAAGATTCAAAGAGAGTGAGATGCCAGCTCCTTTCATTCAGTCAGTAGCTTCAATCATTTCTGGACGTTTTTCAATGGCAAAAATCAATGAATATTGTAAATGCACAAACAGTAATTTCTCCGCATTGCAAGGTGCAATTCTGAAATTTTTTGCTTTTTCCTGCTCCTCTTAGCATGATAAAGAAGATTCAAAGAGAGTGAGATGCCAGCTCCTTTCATTCAGTCAGTACCTTCAATCATTTCTGGATGTTTTTCAATGGCAAAAATCAATGAATATTGTAAATGTACAAACAGTAATTTCTCCGCATTGCAAGGTGCAATTCTGAAATTTTTTGCTTTTTCCCGCTCCTCTTAGCATGATAAAGAAGATTCAAAGAGAGTGAGGTGCCAGCTCCTTTCATTCAGTCAGTAGCTTCAAACATTTCTGGTATATGAATAACATGTTTTTCAATGGCAAAAATCATTGAATATTGTAAATGCACAAACATTAATTTCTCCGCATTGCAAGGTGCAATTCTGAAATTTTTTGATTTTTCCTGCTCCTCTTAGCATGATAAAGAAGATTCAAAGAGAGTGAGATGCCAGCTCCTTTCATTCAGTCAGTAGCTTCAATCATTTCTGGACGTTTTTCAATGGCAAAAATCAATGAATATTGTAAATGCACAAACAGTAATTTCTCCGCATTGCAAGGTGCAATTCTGAAATTTTTTGCTTTTTCCTGCTCCTCTTAGCATGATAAAGAAGATTCAAAGAGAGTGAGATGCCAGCTCCTTTCATTCAGTCAGTAGCTTCAATCATTTCTGGACGTTTTTCAATGGCAAAAATCAATGAATATTGTAAATGCACAAACAGTAATTTCTCTGCATTGCAAGGTGCAATTCTGAAATTTTTTGCTTTTTCCTGCTCCTCTTAGCATGATAAAGAAGATTCAAAGAGAGTGAGATGCCAGCTCCTTTCATTCAGTCAGTAGCTTCAAACATTTCTGGTATATGAATAACATGATGTTTTTCAATGGCAAAAATCAATGAATATTGTAAATGCACAAATAGTAATTTCTCCGCATTGCAAGGTGCAAGTCTGAAATTTTTTGCTTTTTCCTGCTCCTCTTAGCATGATAAAGAAGATTCAAAGAGAGTGAGATGCCAGCTACTTTCATTCAGTCAGTAGCTTCAATCATTTCTGGACGTTTTTCAATGGTAAAAATCAATGAATATTGTAAATGCACAAACAGTAATTTCTCCACATTGCAAGGTGCAATTCTGAAATTTTTTGCTTTTTCCTGCTCCTCTTAGCATGATAAAGAAGATTCAAAGAGAGTGAGATGCCAGCTCCTTTCATTCAGTCAGTAGCTTCAAACATTTCTGGTATATGAATAACATGATGTTTTTCAATGGCAAAAATCAATGAATATTGTAAATGCACAAACAGTAATTTCTCCGCATTGCAAGGTGCAATTCTGAAATTTTTTGCTTTTTCCTGCTCCTCTTAGCATGATAAAGAAGATTCAAAGAGAGTGAGATGCCAGCTCCTTTCATTCAGTCAGTAGCTTCAAACATTTCTGGTATATGAATAACATGATGTTTTTCAATGGCAAAAATCAATGAATATTGTAAATGCACAAAGAGTAATTTCTCCGCATTGCAAGGTGCAATTCTGAAATTTTTTGCTTTTTCCTGCTCCTCTTAGCATGATAAAGAAGATTCAAAGAGAGTGAGATGCCAGCTCCTTTCATTCAGTCAGTAGCTTCAATCATTTCTGGACGTTTTTCAATGGCAAAAATCAATGAATATTGTAAATGCACAAACAGTAATTTCTCCGCATTGCAAGGTGCAATTCTGAAATTTTTTGCTTTTTCCTGCTCCTCTTAGCATGATAAAGAAGATTCAAAGAGAGTGAGATGCCAGCTCCTTTCATTCAGTCAGTAGCTTCAATCATTTCTGGACGTTTTTCAATGGCAAAAATCAATGAATATTGTAAATGCACAAACAGTAATTTCTCCGCATTGCAAGGTGCAATTCTGAAATTTTTTGCTTTTTCCTGCTCCTCTTAGCATGATAAAGAAGATTCAAAGAGAGTGAGATGCCAGCTCCTTTCATTCAGTCAGTAGCTTCAAACATTTCTGGTATATGAATAACATGATGTTTTTCAATGGCAAAAATCAATGAATATTGTAAATGCACAAACAGTAATTTCTCCGCATTGCAAGGTGCAATTCTGAAATTTTTTGCTTTTTCCTGCTCCTCTTAGCATGATAAAGAAGATTCAAAGAGAGTGAGATGCCAGCTCCTTTCATTCAGTCAGTAGCTTCAATCATTTCTGGACGTTTTTCAATGGCAAAAATCAATGAATATTGTAAATGCACAAACAGTAATTTCTCCGCATTGCAAGGTGCAATTCTGAAATTTTTTGCTTTTTCCTGCTCCTCTTAGCATGATAAAGAAGATTCAAAGAGAGTGAGATGCCAGCTCCTTTCATTCAGTCAGTAGCTTCAATCATTTCTGGACGTTTTTCAATGGCAAAAATCAATGAATATTGTAAATGCACAAACAGTAATTTCTCCGCATTGCAAGGTGCAATTCTGAAATTTTTTGCTTTTTCCTGCTCCTCTTAGCATGACAAAGAAGATTCAAAGAGAGTAAGATGCCAGCTCCTTTCATTCAGTCAGTAGCTTCAATCATTTCTGGTATATGAATAACATGATGTTTTTCAATGGCAAAAATCATTGAATATTGTAAATGCACAAACAGTAATTTCTCCGCATTGCAAGGTGCAATTCTGAAATTTTTTGCTTTTCCCTGCTCCTCTTAGCATGATAAAGAAGATTCAAAGAGAGTGAGATGCCAGCTCCTTTCATTCAGTCAGTAGCTTCAATCATTTCTGGACGTTTTTCAATGGCAAAAATCAATGAATATTGTAAATGCACAAACAGTAATTTCTCCGCATTGCAAGGTGCAATTCTGAAATTTTTTGCTTTTTCCTGCTCCTCTTAGCATGATAAAGAAGATTCAAAGAGAGTGAGATGCCAGCTCCTTTCATTCAGTCAGTAGCTTCAATCATTTCTGGACGTTTTTCAATGGCAAAAATCAATGAATATTGTAAATGCACAAACAGTAATTTCTCCGCATTGCAAGGTGCAATTCTGAAATTTTTTGCTTTTTCCTGCTCCTCTTAGCATGATAAAGAAGATTCAAAGAGAGTGAGATGCCAGCTCCTTTCATTCAGTCAGTAGCTTCAAACATTTCTGGTATATGAATAACATGATGTTTTTCAATGGCAAAAATCAATGAATATTGTAAAAGCACAAACAGTAATTTCTCCGCATTGCAAGGTGCAATTCTGAAATTTTTTGCTTTTTCCTGCTCCTCTTAGCATGATAAAGAAGATTCAAAGAGAGTGAGATGCCAGCTCCTTTCATTCAGTCAGTAGCTTCAATCATTTCTGGACGTTTTTCAATGGCAAAAATCAATGAATATTGTAAATGCACAAACAGTAATTTCTCCGCATTGCAAGGTGCAATTCTGAAATTTTTTGCTTTTTCCTGCTCCTCTTAGCATGATAAAGAAGATTCAAAGAGAGTGAGATGCCAGCTCCTTTCATTCAGTCAGTAGCTTCAATCATTTCTGGTATATGAATAACATGATGTTTTTCAATGGCAAAAATCAATGAATATTGTAAATGCACAAACAGTAATTTCTCCGCATTGCAAGTTGCAATTCTGAAATTTTTTGCTTTTTCCAGCTCCTCTTAGCATGATAAAGAAGATTCAAAGAGATTGAGATGCCAGCTCCTTTCATTCAGTCAGTAGCTTCAATCATTTCTGGACGTTTTTCAATGGCAAAAATCAATGAATATTGTAAATGCACAAACAGTAATTTCTCCGCATTGCAAGGTGCAATTCTGAAATTTTTTGCTTTTTCCTGCTCCTCTTAGCATGATAAAGAAGATTCAAAGAGAGTGAGATGCCAGCTCCTTTCATTCAGTCAGTAGCTTCAATCATTTCTGGACGTTTTTCAATGGCAAAAATCAATGAATATTGTAAATGCACAAACAGTAATTTCTCCGCATTGCAAGGTGCAATTCTGAAATTTTTTGCTTTTTCCTGCTCCTCTTAGCATGATAAAGAAGATTCAAAGAGAGTGAGATGCCAGCTCCTTTCATTCAGTCAGTAGCTTCAAACATTTCTGGTATATGAATAACATGATGTTTTTCAATGGCAAAAATCAATGAATATTGTAAAAGCACAAACAGTAATTTCTCCGCATTGCAAGGTGCAATTCTGAAATTTTTTGCTTTTTCCTGCTCCTCTTAGCATGATAAAGAAGATTCAAAGAGAGTGAGATGCCAGCTCCTTTCATTCAGTCAGTAGCTTCAATCATTTCTGGACGTTTTTCAATGGCAAAAATCAATGAATATTGTAAATGCACAAACAGTAATTTCTCCGCATTGCAAGGTGCAATTCTGAAATTTTTTGCTTTTTCCTGCTCCTCTTAGCATGATAAAGAAGATTCAAAGAGAGTGAGATGCCAGCTCCTTTCATTCAGTCAGTAGCTTCAATCATTTCTGGACGTTTTTCAATGGCAAAAATCAATGAATATTGTAAATGCACAAACAGTAATTTCTCCGCATTGCAAGGTGCAATTCTGAAATTTTTTGCTTTTTCCTGCTCCTCTTAGCATGATAAAGAAGATTCAAAGAGAGTGAGATGCCAGCTCCTTTCATTCAGTCAGTAGCTTCAATCATTTCTGGACGTTTTTCAATGGCAAAAATCAATGAATATTGTAAATGCACAAACAGTAATTTCTCCGCATTGCATGGTGCAATTCTGAAATTTTTTGCTTTTTCCTGCTCCTCTTAGCATGATAAAGAAGATTCAAAGAGAGTGAGATGCCAGCTCCTTTCATTCAGTCAGTAGCTTCAATCATTTCTGGTATATGAATAACATGATGTTTTTCAATGGCAAAAATAAATCAATATTGTAAATGCACAAACAGTAATTTCTCCGCATTGCAAGTTGCAATTCTGAAATTTTTTGCTTTTTCCTGCTCCTCTTAGCATGATAAAGAAGATTCAAAGAGAGTGAGATGCCAGCTCCTTTCATTCAGTCAGTAGCTTCAATCATTTCTGGACGTTTTTCAATGGCAAAAATCAATGAATATTGTAAATGCACAAACAGTAATTTCTCCGCATTGCAAGGTGCAATTCTGAAATTTTTTGCTTTTTCCTGCTCCTCTTAGCATGATAAAGAAGATTCAAAGAGAGTGAGATGCCAGCTCCATTCATTCAGTCAGTAGCTTCAATCATTTCTGGACGTTTTTCAATGGCAAAAATCAATGAATATTGTAAATGCACAAACAGTAATTTCTCCGCATTGCAAGGTGCAATTCTGAAATTTTTTGCTTTTTCCTGCTCCTCTTAGCATGATAAAGAAGATTCAAAGAGAGTGAGATGCCAGCTCCTTTCATTCAGTCAGTAGCTTCAAACATTTCTGGTATATGAATAACATGATGTTTTTCAATGGCAAAAATCAATGAATATTGTAAAAGCACAAACAGTAATTTCTCCGCATTGCAAGGTGCAATTCTGAAATTTTTTGCTTTTTCCTGCTCCTCTTAGCATGATAAAGAAGATTCAAAGAGAGTGAGATGCCAGCTCCTTTCATTCAGTCAGTAGCTTCAATCATTTCTGGACGTTTTTCAATGGCAAAAATCAATGAATATTGTAAATGCACAAACAGTAATTTCTCCGCATTGCAAGGTGCAATTCTGAAATTTTTTGCTTTTTCCTGCTCCTCTTAGCATGATAAAGAAGATTCAAAGAGAGTGAGATGCCAGCTCCTTTCATTCAGTCAGTAGCTTCAATCATTTCTGGTATATGAATAACATGATGTTTTTCAAAGGCAAAAATCAATGAATATTGTAAATGCACAAACAGTAATTTCTCCACATTGCAAGGTGCAATTCTGAAATTTTTTGCTTTTTCCTGCTCCTCTTAGCATGATAAAGAAGATTCAAAGAGAGTGAGATGCCAGCTCCTTTCATTCAGTCAGTAGCTTCAATCATTTCTGGACGTTTTTCAATGGCAAAAATCAATGAATATTGTAAATGCACAAACAGTAATTTCTCCGCATTGCAAGGTGCAATTCTGAAATTTTTTGCTTTTTCCTGCTCCTCTTAGCATGATAAAGAAGATTCAAAGAGAGCGAGATGCCAGCTCCTTTCATTCAGTCAGTAGCTTCAATCATTTCTGGTATATGAATAACATGATGTTTTTCAATGGCAAAAATCAATGAATATTGTAAATGCACAAACAGTAATTTCTCCGCATTGCAAGGTGCAATTCTGAAATTTTTTGCTTTTTCCTGCTCCTCTTAGCATGATAAAGAAGATTCAAAGAGAGTGAGATGCCAGCTCCTTTCATTCAGTCAGTAGCTTCAATCATTTCTGGACGTTTTTCAATGGCAAAAATCAATGAATATTGTAAATGCACAAACAGTAATTTCTCCGCATTGCAAGGTGCAATTCTGAAATTTTTTGCTTTTTCCTGCTCCTCTTAGCATGATAAAGAAGATTCAAAGAGAGTGAGATGCCAGCTCCTTTCATTCAGTCAGTAGCTTCAATCATTTCTGGACGTTTTTCAATGGCAAAAATCAATGAATATTGTAAATGCACAAACAGTAATTTCTCCGCATTGCAAGGTGCAATTCTGAAATTTTTTGCTTTTTCCTGCTCCTCTTAGCATGATAAAGAAGATTCAAAGAGAGTGAGATGCCAGCTCCTTTCATTCAGTCAGTAGCTTCAATCATTTCTGGTATATGAATAACATGATGTTTTTCAATGGCAAAAATCAATGAATATTGTAAATGCACAAACAGTAATTTCTCCGCATTGCAAGGTGCAATTCTGAAATTTTTTGCTTTTTTCTGCTCCTCTTAGCATGATAAAGAAGATTCAAAGAGAGTGAGATGCCAGCTCCTTTCATTCAGTCAGCAGCTTCAATCATTTCTGGACATTTTTCAATGGCAAAAATCAATGAATATTGTAAATGCACAAACAGTAATTTCTCCGCATTGCAAGGTGCAATTCTGAAATTTTTTGCTTTTTCCTGCTCCTCTTAGCATGATAAAGAAGATTCAAAGAGAGTGAGATGCCAGCTCCTTTCATTCAGTCAGTAGCTTCAAACATTTCTGGTATATGAATAACATGATGTTTTTCAATGGCAAAAATCAATGAATATTGTAAAAGCACAAACAGTAATTTCTCCGCATTGCAAGGTGCAATTCTGAAATTTTTTGCTTTTTCCTGCTCCTCTTAGCATGATAAAGAAGATTCAAAGAGAGTGAGATGCCAGCTCCTTTCATTCAGTCAGTTGCTTCAATCATTTCTGGACGTTTTTCAATGGCAAAAATCAATGAATATTGTAAATGCACAAACAGTAATTTCTCCGCATTGCAAGGTGCAATTCTGAAATTTTTTGCTTTTTCCTGCTCCTCTTAGCATGATAAAGAAGATTCAAAGAGAGTGAGATGCCAGCTCCTTTCATTCAGTCAGTAGCTTCAATCATTTCTGGACGTTTTTCAATGGCAAAAATCAATGAATATTGTAAATGCACAAACAGTAATTTCTCCGCATTGCAAGGTGCAATTCTGAAATTTTTTGCTTTTTCCTGCTCCTCTTTGCATGATAAAGAAGATTCAAAGAGAGTGAGATGCCAGCTCCTTTCATTCAGTCAGTAGCTTCAATCATTTCTGGTATATGAATAACATGATGTTTTTCAATGGCAAAAATCAATGAATATTGTAAATGCACAAACAGTAATTTCTCCGCATTGCAAGGTGCAATTCTGAAATTTTTTGCTTTTTCCTGCTCCTCTTAGCATGATAAAGAAGATTCAAAGAGAGTGAGATGCCAGCTCCTTTCATTCAGTCAGTTGCTTCAATCATTTCTGGACGTTTTTCAATGGCAAAAATCAATGAATATTGTAAATGCACAAACAGTAATTTCTCCGCATTGCAAGGTGCAATTCTGAAATTTTTTGCTTTTTCCTGCTCCTCTTAGCATGATAAAGAAGATTCAAAGAGAGTGAGATGCCAGCTCCTTTCATTCAGTCAGTAGCTTCAATCATTTCTGGACGTTTTTCAATGGCAAAAATCAATGAATATTGTAAATGCACAAACAGTAATTTCTCCGCATTGCAAGGTGCAATTCTGAAATTTTTTGCTTTTTCCTGCTCCTCTTTGCATGATAAAGAAGATTCAAAGAGAGTGAGATGCCAGCTCCTTTCATTCAGTCAGTAGCTTCAATCATTTCTGGTATATGAATAACATGATGTTTTTCAATGGCAAAAATCAATGAATATTGTAAATGCACAAACAGTAATTTCTCCGCATTGCAAGGTGCAATTCTGAAATTTTTGGCTTTTTCCTGCTCCTCTTAGCATGATAAAGAAGATTCAAAGAGAGTGAGATGCCAGCTCCTTTCATTCAGTCAGTAGCTTCAATCATTTCTGGATGTTTTTCAATGGCAAAAATCAATGAATATTGTAAATGCACAAACAGTAATTTCTCCGCATTGCAAGGTGCAATTCTGAAATTTCTTGCATTTTCCTGCTCCTCTTAGCATGATAAAGAAGATTCAAAGAGAGTGAGATGCCAGCTCCTTTCATTCAGTCAGTAGCTTCAATCATTTCTGGACGTTTTTCAATGGCAAAAATCAATGAATATTGTAAATGCACAAACAGTAATTTCTCCGCATTGCAAGGTGCAATTCTGAAATTTTTTGCTTTTTCCTGCTCCTCTTAGCATGATAAAGAAGATTCAAAGAGAGTGAGATGCCAGCTCCTTTCATTCAGTCAGTAGCTTCAAACATTTCTGGTATATGAATAACATGATGTTTTTCAATGGCAAAAATCAATGAATATTGTAAATGCACAAACAGTAATTTCTCCGCATTGCAAGGTGCAATTCTGAAATTTTTTGCTTTTTCCTGCTCCTCTTAGCATGATAAAGAAGATTCAAAGAGAGTGAGATGCCAGCTCCTTTCATTCAGTCAGTAGCTTCAATCATTTCTGGACGTTTTTCAATGGCAAAAATCAATGAATATTGTAAATGCACAAACAGTAATTTCTCCGCATTGCAAGGTGCAATTCTGAAATTTTTTGCTTTTTCCTGCTCCTCTTAGCATGATAAAGAAGATTCAAAGAGAGTGAGATGCCAGCTTCTTTCATTCAGTCAGTAGCTTCAAACATTTCTGGGATATGAATAACATGATGTTTTTCAATGGCAAAAATTAATGAATATTGTAAATGCACAAACAGTAATTTCTCCGCATTGCAAGGTGCAATTCTGAAATTTTTTGCTTTTTCCTGCTCCTCTTAGCATGATAAAGAAGATTCAAAGAGAGTGAGATGCCAGCTCCTTTCATTCAGTCAGTAGCTTCAATCATTTCTGGACGTTTTTCAATGGCAAAAATCAATGAATATTGTAAATGCACAAACAGTAATTTCTCCGCATTGCAAGGCGCAATTCTGAAATTTTTTGCTTTTTCCTGCTCCTCTTAGCATGATAAAGAAGATTCAAAGAGAGTGAGATGCCAGCTCCTTTCATTCAGTCAGTAGCTTCAATCATTTCTGGACGTTTTTCAATGGCAAAAATCAATGAATATTGTAAATGCACAAACAGTAATTTCTCCGCATTGCAAGGTGCAATTCTGAAATTTTTTGCTTTTTCCTGCTCCTCTTAGCATGATAAAGAAGATTCAAAGAGAGTGAGATGCCAGCTCCTTTCATTCAGTCAGTAGCTTCAATCATTTCTGGACGTTTTTCAATGGCAAAAATCAATGAATATTGTAAATGCACAAACAGTAATTTCTCCGCATTGCAAGGTGCAATTCTGAAATTTTTTGCTTTTTCCTGCTCCTCTTAGCATGATAAAGAAGATTCAAAGAGAGTGAGATGCCAGCTCCTTTCATTCAGTCAGTAGCTTCAATCATTTCTGGTATATGAATAACATGATGTTTTTCAATGGCAAAAATCAATGAATATTGTAAATGCACAAACAGTAATTTCTCCGCATTGCAAGTTGCAATTCTGAAATTTTTTGCTTTTTCCTGCTCCTCTTAGCATGATAAAGAAGATTCAAAGAGAGTGAGATGCCAGCTCCTTTCATTCAGTCAGTAGCTTCAATTATTTCTGGACGTTTTTCAATGGCAAAAATCAATGAATATTGTAAATGCACAAACAGTAATTTCTCCGCATTGCAAGGTGCAATTCTGAAATTTTTTGCTTTTTCCTGCTCCTCTTAGCATGATAAAGAAGATTCAAAGAGAGTGAGATGCCAGCTCCTTTCATTCAGTCAGTTGCTTCAATCATTTCTGGACGTTTTTCAATGGCAAAAATCAATGAATATTGTAAATGCACAAACAGTAATTTCTCCGCATTGCAAGGTGCAATTCTGAAATTTTTTGCTTTTTCCTGCTCCTCTTAGCATGATAAAGAAGATTCAAAGAGAGTGAGATGCCAGCTCCTTTCATTCAGTCAGTAGCTTCAATCATTTCTGGACGTTTTTCAATGGCAAAAATCAATGAATATTGTAAATGCACAAACAATAATTTCTCCGCATTGCAAGGTGCAATTCTGAAATTTTTTGCTTTTTCCTGCTCCTCTTTGCATGATAAAGAAGATTCAAAGAGAGTGAGATGCCAGCTCCTTTCATTCAGTCAGTAGCTTCAATCATTTCTGGTATATGAATAACATGATGTTTTTCAATGGCAAAAATCAATGAATATTGTAAATGCACAAACAGTAATTTCTCCGCATTGCAAGGTGCAATTCTGAAATTTTTGGCTTTTTCCTGCTCCTCTTAGCATGATAAAGAAGATTCAAAGAGAGTGAGATGCCAGCTCCTTTCATTCAGTCAGTAGCTTCAATCATTTCTGGATGTTTTTCAATGGCAAAAATCAATGAATATTGTAAATGCATAAACAGTAATTTCTCCGCATTGCAAGGTGCAATTCTGAAATTTCTTGCATTTTCCTGCTCCTCTTAGCATGATAAAGAAGATTCAAAGAGAGTGAGATGCCAGCTCCTTTCATTCAGTCAGTAGCTTCAATCATTTCTGGACGTTTTTCAATGGCAAAAATCAATGAATATTGTAAATGCACAAACAGTAATTTCTCCGCATTGCAAGGTGCAATTCTGAAATTTTTTGCTTTTTCCTGCTCCTCTTAGCATGATAAAGAAGATTCAAAGAGAGTGAGATGCCAGCTCCTTTCATTCAGTCAGTAGCTTCAAACATTTCTGGTATATGAATAACATGATGTTTTTCAATGGCAAAAATCAATGAATATTGTAAATGCACAAACAGTAATTTCTCCGCATTGCAAGGTGCAATTCTGAAATTTTTTGCTTTTTCCTGCTCCTCTTAGCATGATAAAGAAGATTCAAAGAGAGTGAGATGCCAGCTCCTTTCATTCAGTCAGTAGCTTCAATCATTTCTGGACGTTTTTCAATGGCAAAAATCAATGAATATTGTAAATGCACAAACAGTAATTTCTCCGCATTGCAAGGTGCAATTCTGAAATTTTTTGCTTTTTCCTGCTCCTCTTAGCATGATAAAGAAGATTCAAAGAGAGTGAGATGCCAGCTTCTTTCATTCAGTCAGTAGCTTCAAACATTTCTGGGATATGAATAACATGATGTTTTTCAATGGCAAAAATTAATGAATATTGTAAATGCACAAACAGTAATTTCTCCGCATTGCAAGGTGCAATTCTGAAATTTTTTGCTTTTTCCTGCTCCTCTTAGCATGATAAAGAAGATTCAAAGAGAGTGAGATGCCAGCTCCTTTCATTCAGTCAGTAGCTTCAATCATTTCTGGACGTTTTTCAATGGCAAAAATCAATGAATATTGTAAATGCACAAACAGTAATTTCTCCGCACTGCAAGGTGCAATTCTGAAATTTTTTGCTTTTTCCTGCTCCTCTTAGCATGATAAAGAAGATTCAAAGAGAGTGAGATGCCAGCTCCTTTCATTCAGTCAGTAGCTTCAATCATTTCTGGACGTTTTTCAATGGCAAAAATCAATGAATATTGTAAATGCACAAACAGTAATTTCTCCGCATTGCAAGGTGCAATTCTGAAATTTTTTGCTTTTTCCTGCTCCTCTTAGCATGATAAAGAAGATTCAAAGAGAGTGAGATGCCAGCTCCTTTCATTCAGTCAGTAGCTTCAATCATTTCTGGTATATGAATAACATGATGTTTTTCAATGGCAAAAATCAATGAATATTGTAAATGCACAAACAGTAATTTCTCCGCATTGCAAGTTGCAATTCTGAAATTTTTTGCTTTTTCCTGCTCCTCTTAGCATGATAAAGAAGATTCAAAGAGAGTGAGATGCCAGCTCCTTTCATTCAGTCAGTAGCTTCAATCATTTCTGGACGTTTTTCAATGGCAAAAATCAATGAATATTGTAAATGCACAAACAGTAATTTCTCCGCATTGCAAGGTGCAATTGTGAAATTTTTTGCTTTTTCCTGCTCCTCTTAGCATGATAAAGAAGATTCAAAGAGAGTGAGATGCCAGCTCCTTTCATTCAGTCAGTAGCTTCAATCATTTCTGGACGTTTTTCAATGGCAAAAATCAATGAATATTGTAAATGCACAAACAGTAATTTCTCCGCATTGCAAGGTGCAATTCTGAAATTTTTTGCTTTTTCCTGCTCCTCTTAGCATGATAAAGAAGATTCAAAGAGAGTGAGATGCCAGCTCCTTTCATTCAGTCAGTAGCTTCAAACATTTCTGGTATATGAATAACATGATGTTTTTCAATGGCAAAAATCAATGAATATTGTAAATGCACAAACAGTAATTTCTCCGCATTGCAAGGTGCAATTCTGAAATTTTTTGCTTTTTCCTGCTCCTCTTAGCATGATAAAGAAGATTCAAAGAGAGTGAGATGCCAGCTCCTTTCATTCAGTCAGTAGCTTCAATCATTTCTGGACGTTTTTCAATGGCAAAAATCAATGAAGATTGTAAATGCACAAACAGTAATTTCTCCGCATTGCAAGGTGCAATTCTGAAATTTTTTGCTTTTTCCTGCTCCTCTTAGCATGATAAAGAAGATTCAAAGAGAGTGAGATGCCAGCTTCTTTCATTCAGTCAGTAGCTTCAAACATTTCTGGGATATGAATAACATGATGTTTTTCAATGGCAAAAATTAATGAATATTGTAAATGCACAAACAGTAATTTCTCCGCATTGCAAGGTGCAATTCTGAAATTTTTTGCTTTTTCCTGCTCCTCTTAGCATGATAAAGAAGATTCAAAGAGAGTGAGATGCCAGCTCCTTTCATTCAGTCAGTAGCTTCAATCATTTCTGGACGTTTTTCAATGGCAAAAATCAATGAATATTGTAAATGCACAAACAGTAATTTCTCCGCATTGCAAGGTGCAATTCTGAAATTTTTTGCTTTTTCCTGCTCCTCTTAGCATGATAAAGAAGATTCAAAGAGAGTGAGATGCCAGCTCCTTTCATTCAGTCAGTAGCTTCAATCATTTCTGGACGTTTTTCAATGGCAAAAATCAATGAATATTGTAAATGCACAAACAGTAATTTCTCCGCATTGCAAGGTGCAATTCTGAAATTTTTTGCTTTTTCCTGCTCCTCTTAGCATGATAAAGAAGATTCAAAGAGAGTGAGATGCCAGCTCCTTTCATTCAGTCAGTAGCTTCAATCATTTCTGGTATATGAATAACATGATGTTTTTCAATGGCAAAAATCAGAATATTGTAAATGCACAAACAGTAATTTCTCCGCATTGCAAGTTGCAATTCTGAAATTTTTTGCTTTTTCCTGCTCCTCTTAGCATGATAAAGAAGATTCAAAGCGAGTGAGATGCCAGCTCCTTTCATTCAGTCAGTAGCTTCAATCATTTCTGGACTTTTTCAATGGCAAAAATCAATGAATATTGTAAATGCACAAACAGTAATTTCTCCGCATTGCAAGGTGCAATTCTGAAATTTTTTTGCTTTTTCCTGCTCCTCTTAGCATGATAAAGAAGATTCAAAGAGAGTGAGATGCCAGCTCCTTTCATTCAGTCAGTAAGCTTCAATCATTTCTGGACGTTTTTCAATGGCAAAAATCAATGAATATTGTAAATGCACAAACAGTAATTTCTCCAGCATTGCAAGGTGCAATTCTGAAATTTTTTGCTTTTTCCTGCTCCTCTTAGCATGATAAAGAAGATTCAAAGAGAGTGAGATGCCAGCTCCTTTCATTCAGTCAGTAGCTTCAAACATTTCTGGTATATGAATAACATGATGTTTTTCAATGACAAAAATCAATGAATATTGTAAAAGCACAAACAGTAATTTCTCCCATTGCAAGGTGCAATTCTGAAATTTTTTGCTTTTTCCTGCTCCTCTTAGCATGATAAAGAAGATTCAAAGAGAGTGAGATGCCAGCTCCTTTCATTCAGTCAGTAGCTTCAATCATTTCTGGAACGTTTTTCAATGGCAAAAATCAATGAATATTGTAAATGCACAAACAGTAATTTCTCCGCATTGCAAGGTGCAATTCTGAAATTTTTTGCTTTTTCCTGCTCCTCTTAGCATGATAAAGAAGATTCAAAGAGAGTGAGATGCCAGCTCCTTTCATTCAGTCAGTAGCTTCAATCATTTCTGGTATATGAATAACATGATGTTTTTCAATGGCAAAAATCAATGAATATTGTAAATGCACAAACAGTAATTTCTCCACATTGCAAGGTGCAATTCTGAAATTTTTTTGCTTTTTCCTGCTCCTCTTAGCATGATAAAGAAGATTCAAAGAGAGTGAGATGCCAGCTCCTTTCATTCAGTCAGTAGCTTCAATCATTTCTGGACGTTTTTCAATGGCAAAAATCAATGAATATTGTAAATGCACAAACAGTAATTTCTCCGCATTGCAAGGTGCAATTCTGAAATTTTTTTGCTTTTTCCTGCTCCTCTTAGCATGATAAAGAAGATTCAAAGAGAGTGAGATGCCAGCTCCTTTCATTCAGTCAGTAGCTTCAATCATTTCTGGTATATGAATAACATGATGTTTTTCAATGGCAAAAATCAATGAATATTGTAAATGCACAAACAGTAATTTCTCCGCATTGCAAGGTGCAATTCTGAAATTTTTTGCTTTTTCCTGCTCCTCTTAGCATGAAAAAGAAAGATTCAAAGAGAGTGAGATGCCAGCTCCTTTCATTCAGTCAGTAGCCTTCAATCATTTCTGGACGTTTTCAATGGCAAAAATCAATGAAATTGTAAATGCACAAACAGTAATTTCTCCGCATTGCAAGGTGCAATTCTGAAATTTTTTGCTTTTTCCTGCTCCTCTTAGCATGATAAAGAAGATTCAAAGAGAGTGAGATGCCAGCTCCTTTCATTCAGTCAGTAGCTTCAATCATTTCTGGTATATGAATAACATGATGTTTTCAATGGCAAAAATCAATGAATATTGTAAATGCACAAACAGTAATTTCTCCGCATTGCAAGGTGCAATTCTGAAATTTTTTGCTTTTTTCCTGCTCCTCTTAGCATGATAAAGAAGATTCAAAGAGAGTGAGATGCCAGCTCCTTTCATTCAGTCAGCAGCTTCAATCATTTCTGGACATTTTTCAATGGCAAAAATCAATGAATATTGTAAATGCACAAACAGTAATTTCTCCGCATTGCAAGGTGCAATTCTGAAATTTTTTGCTTTTTCCTGCTCCTCTTAGCATGATAAAGAAGATTCAAAGAGAGTGAGATGCCAGCTCCTTTCATTCAGTCAGTAGCTTCAATCATTTCTGGTATATGAATAACATGATGTTTTCAATGGCAAAAATCAATGAATATTGTAATGCACAAACAGTAATTTCTCCGCATTGCAAGGTGCAATTCTGAAATTTTTTGCTTTTTCCTGCTCTCTTAGCATGATAAAGAAGATTCAAAGAGAGTGAGATGCCAGCTCCTTTCATTCAGTCAGTAGCTTCAATCATTTCTGGACGTTTTCAATGGCAAAAATCAATGAATATTGTAAATGCACAAACAGTAATTTCTCCGCATTGCAAGGTGCAATTCTGAAATTTTTTGCTTTTTCCTGCTCCTCTTAGCATGATAAAGAAGATTCAAAGAGAGTGAGATGCCAGCTCCTTTCATTCAGTCACTAGCTTCAATCATTTCTGGTATAAGAATAACATGATGTTTTTCAATGGCAAAATCAATGAATATTGTAAATGCACAAACAGTAATTTCTCCGCATTGCAAGTTGCAATTCTGAAATTTTTTGCTTTTTCCTGCTCCTCTTAGCATGATAAAGAAGATTCAAAGAGAGTGAGATGCCAGCTCCTTTCATTCAGTCAGTAGCTTCAATCATTTCTGGACGTTTTTCAATGGCAAAAATCAATGAATATTGTAAATGCACAAACAGTAATTTCTCCGCATTGCAAGGTGCAATTCTGAATTTTTTTGCTTTTTCCTGCTCCTCTTAGCATGATAAAGAAGATTCAAAGAGAGTGAGATGCCAGCTCCTTTCATTCAGTCAGTTGCTTCAATCATTTCTGGACGTTTTTCAATGGCAAAAATCAGTGAATATTGTAAATGCACAAACAGTAATTTCTCCGCATTGCAAGGTGCAATTCTGAAATTTTTGCTTTTTCCTGCTCCTCTTAGCATGATAAAGAAGATTCAAAGAGAGTGAGATGCCAGCTCCTTTCATTCAGTCAGTAGCTTTCAAACATTTCTGGTATATGAATAACATGATGTTTTTCAATGGCAAAAATCAATGAATATTGTAAAAGCACAAACAGTAATTTCTCCGCATTGCAAGGTGCAATTCTGAAATTTTTTGCTTTTTCCTGCTCCTCTTAGCATGATAAAGAAGATTCAAAGAGAGTGAGATGCCAGCTCCTTTCATTCAGTCAGTAGCTTCAATCATTTCTGGACGTTTTTCAATGGCAAAAATCAATGAATATTGTAAATGCACAAACAGTAATTTCTCCGCATTGCAAGGTGCAATTCTGAAATTTTTTGCTTTTTCCTGCTCCTCTTAGCATGATAAAGAAGATTCAAAGAGAGTGAGATGCCAGCTCCTTTCATTCAGTCAGTAGCTTCAATCATTTCTGGTATATGAATAACATGATGTTTTTCAATGGCAAAAATCAATGAATATTGTAAATGCACAAACAGTAATTTCTCCACATTGCAAGGTGCAATTCTGAAATTTTTTGCTTTTTCCTGCTCCTCTTAGCATGATAAAGAAGATTCAAAGAGAGTGAGATGCCAGCTCCTTTCATTCAGTCAGTTGCTTCAATCATTTCTGGACGTTTTTCAATGGCAAAAATCAGTGAATATTGTAAATGCACAAACAGTAATTTCTCCGCATTGCAAGGTGCAATTCTGAAATTTTTTGCTTTTTCCTGCTCCTCTTAGCATGATAAAGAAGATTCAAAGAGAGTGAGATGCCAGCTCCTTTCATTCAGTCAGTAGCTTCAAACATTTCTGGTATATGAATAACATGATGTTTTCAATGGCAAAAATCAATGAATATTGTAAAAGCACAAACAGTAATTTCTCCGCATTGCAAGGTGCAATTCTGAAATTTTTTGCTTTTTCCTGCTCCTCTTAGCATGATAAAGAAGATTCAAAGAGAGTGAGATGCCAGCTCCTTTCATTCAGTCAGTAGCTTCAATCATTTCTGGACGTTTTTCAATGGCAAAAATCAATGAATATTGTAAATGCACAAACAGTAATTTCTCCGCATTGCAAGGTGCAATTCTGAAATTTTTTGCTTTTTCCTGCTCCTCTTAGCATGATAAAGAAGATTCAAAGATAGTGAGATGCCAGCTCCTTCATTCAGTCAGTAGCTTCAATCATTTCTGGTATATGAATAACATGATGTTTTTCAATGGCAAAAATCAATGAATATTGTAAATGCACAAACAGTAATTTCTCCACATTGCAAGGTGCAATTCTGAAATTTTTTGCTTTTTCCTGCTCCTCTTAGCATGATAAAGAAGATTCAAAGAGAGTGAGATGCCAGCTCCTTTCATTCAGTCAGTAGCTTCAATCATTTCTGGACGTTTTTCAATGGCAAAAATCAATGAATATTGTAAATGCACAAACAGTAATTTCTCCGCATTGCAAGGTGCAATTCTGAAATTTTTTGCTTTTTCCTGCTCCTCTTAGCATGAAAAAGAAGATTCAAAGAGAGTGAGATGCCAGCTCCTTTCATTCAGTCAGTAGCTTCAATCATTTCTGGACGTTTTTCAATGGCAAAAATCAATGAATATTGTAAATGCACAAACAGTAATTTCTCCGCATTGCAAGGTGCAATTCTGAAATTTTTTGCTTTTTCCTGCTCCTCTTAGCATGATAAAGAAGATTCAAAGAGAGTGAGATGCCAGCTCTTTCATTCAGTCAGTAGCTTCAAACATTTCTGGTATATGAATAACATGATGTTTTTCAATGGCAAAAATCAATGAATATTGTAAATGCACAAACAGTAATTTCTCCGCATTGCAAGGTGCAATTCTGAAATTTTTTGCTTTTTCCTGCTCCTCTTAGCATGATAAAGAAGATTCAAAGAGAGTGAGATGCCAGCTCCTTTCATTCAGTCAGTAGCTTCAATCATTTCTGGACGTTTTTCAATGGCAAAAATCAATGAATATTGTAAATGCACAAACAGTAATTTCTCCGCATTGCAAGGTGCAATTCTGAAATTTTTTGCTTTTTCCTGCTCCTCTTAGCATGATAAAGAAGATTCAAAGAGAGTGAGATGCCAGCTCCTTTCATTCAGTCAGTAGCTTCAATCATTTCTGGACGTTTTTCAATGGCAAAAATCAATGAATATTGTAAATGCACAAACAGTAATTTCTCCGCATTGCAAGGTGCAATTCTGAAATTTTTTGCTTTTTCCTGCTCCTCTTAGCATGATAAAGAAGATTCAAAGAGAGTGAGATGCCAGCTCCTTTCATTCAGTCAGTAGCTTCAATCATTTCTGGTATATGAATAACATGATGTTTTTCAATGGCAAAAATCAATGAATATTGTAAATGCACAAACAGTAATTTCTCCGCATTGCAAGGTGCAATTCTGAAATTTTTTGCTTTTTCCTGCTCCTCTTAGCATGATAAAGAAGATTCAAAGAGAGTGAGATGCCAGCTCCTTTCATTCAGTCAGCAGCTTCAATCATTTCTGGACATTTTTCAATGGCAAAAATCAATGAATATTGTAAATGCACAAACAGTAATTTCTCCGCATTGCAAGGTGCAATTCTGAAATTTTTTGCTTTTTCCTGCTCCTCTTAGCATGATAAAGAAGATTCAAAGAGAGTGAGATGCCAGCTCCTTTCATTCAGTCAGTAGCTTCAAACATTTCTGGTATATGAATAACATGATGTTTTTCAATGGCAAAAATCAATGAATATTGTAAAAGCACAAACAGTAATTTCTCCGCATTGCAAGGTGCAATTCTGAAATTTTTTGCTTTTTCCTGCTCCTCTTAGCATGATAAAGAAGATTCAAAGAAAGTGAGATGCCAGCTCCTTTCATTCAGTCAGTAGCTTCAATCATTTCTGGACGTTTTTCAATGGCAAAAATCAATGAATATTGTAAATGCACAAACAGTAATTTCTCCGCATTGCAAGGTGTAATTCTGAAATTTTTTGCTTTTTCCTGCTCCTCTTAGCATGATAAAGAAGATTCAAAGAGAGTGAGATGCCAGCTCCTTTCATTCAGTCACTAGCTTCAATCATTTCTGGTATAAGAATAACATGATGTTTTTCAATGGCAAAAATCAATGAATATTGTAAATGCACAAACAGTAATTTCTCCGCATTGCAAGTTGCAATTCTGAAATTTTTTGCTTTTTCCTGCTCCTCTTAGCATGATAAAGAAGATTCAAAGAGAGTGAGATGCCAGCTCCTTTCATTCAGTCAGTAGCTTCAATTATTTCTGGACGTTTTTCAATGGCAAAAATCAATGAATATTGTAAATGCACAAACAGTAATTTCTCCGCATTGCAAGGTGCAATTCTGAAATTTTTTGCTTTTTCCTGCTCCTCTTAGCATGATAAAGAAGATTCAAAGAGAGTGAGATGCCAGCTCCTTTCATTCAGTCAGTTGCTTCAATCATTTCTGGACGTTTTTCAATGGCAAAAATCAGTGAATATTGTAAATGCACAAACAGTAATTTCTCCGCATTGCAAGGTGCAATTCTGAAATTTTTTGCTTTTTCCTGCTCCTCTTAGCATGATAAAGAAGATTCAAAGAGAGTGAGATGCCAGCTCCTTTCATTCAGTCAGTAGCTTCAATCATTTCTGGACGTTTTTCAATGGCAAAAATCAATGAATATTGTAAATGCACAAACAGTAATTTCTCCGCATTGCAAGGTGCAATTCTGAAATTTTTTGCTTTTTCCTGCTCCTCTTTGCATGATAAAGAAGATTCAAAGAGAGTGAGATGCCAGCTCCTTTCATTCAGTCAGTAGCTTCAATCATTTCTGGTATATGAATAACATGATGTTTTTCAATGGGAAAAATCAATGAATATTGTAAATGCACAAACAGTAATTTCTCCGCATTGCAAGGTGCAATTCTGAAATTTTTGGCTTTTTCCTGCTCCTCTTAGCATGATAAAGAAGATTCAAAGAGAGTGAGATGCCAGCTCCTTTCATTCAGTCAGTAGCTTCAATCATTTCTGGATGTTTTTCAATGGCAAAAATCAATGAATATTGTAAATGCACAAACAGTAATTTCTCCGCATTGCAAGGTGCAATTCTGAAATTTCTTGCATTTTCCTGCTCCTCTTAGCATGATAAAGAAGATTCAAAGAGAGTGAGATGCCAGCTCCTTTCATTCAGTCAGTAGCTTCAATCATTTCTGGACGTTTTTCAATGGCAAAAATCAATGAATATTGTAAATGCACAAACAGTAATTTCTCCGCATTGCAAGGTGCAATTCTGAAATTTTTTGCTTTTTCCTGCTCCTCTTAGCATGATAAAGAAGATTCAAAGAGAGTGAGATGCCAGCTCCTTTCATTCAGTCAGTAGCTTCAAACATTTCTGGTATATGAATAACATGATGTTTTTCAATGGCAAAAATCAATGAATATTGTAAATGCACAAACAGTAATTTCTCCGCATTGCAAGGTGCAATTCTGAAATTTTTTGCTTTTTCCTGCTCCTCTTAGCATGATAAAGAAGATTCAAAGAGAGTGAGATGCCAGCTCCTTTCATTCAGTCAGTAGCTTCAATCATTTCTGGTATATGAATAACATGATGTTTTTCAATGGCAAAAATCAATGAATATTGTAAATGCACAAACAGTAATTTCTCCGCATTGCAAGTTGCAATTCTGAAATTTTTTGCTTTTTCCTGCTCCTCTTAGCATGATAAAGAAGATTCAAAGAGAGTGAGATGCCAGCTCCTTTCATTCAGTCAGTAGCTTCAATCATTTCTGGTATATGAATAACATGATGTTTTTCAATGGCAAAAATCAATGAATATTGTAAATGCACAAACAGTAATTTCTCCGCATTGCAAGGTGCAATTCTGAAATTTTTTGCTTTTTCCTGCTCCTCTTAGCATGATAAAGAAGATTCAAAGAGAGTGAGATGCCAGCTCCTTTCATTCAGTCAGCAGCTTCAATCATTTCTGGACATTTTTCAATGGCAAAAATCAATGAATATTGTAAATGCACAAACAGTAATTTCTCCGCATTGCAAGGTGCAATTCTGAAATTTTTTGCTTTTTCCTGCTCCTCTTAGCATGATAAAGAAGATTCAAAGAGAGTGAGATGCCAGCTCCTTTCATTCAGTCAGTAGCTTCAAACATTTCTGGTATATGAATAACATGATGTTTTTCAATGGCAAAAATCAATGAATATTGTAAAAGCACAAACAGTAATTTCTCCGCATTGCAAGGTGCAATTCTGAAATTTTTTGCTTTTTCCTGCTCCTCTTAGCATGATAAAGAAGATTCAAAGAAAGTGAGATGCCAGCTCCTTTCATTCAGTCAGTAGCTTCAATCATTTCTGGACGTTTTTCAATGGCAAAAATCAATGAATATTGTAAATGCACAAACAGTAATTTCTCCGCATTGCAAGGTGCAATTCTGAAATTTTTTGCTTTTTCCTGCTCCTCTTAGCATGATAAAGAAGATTCAAAGAGAGTGAGATGCCAGCTCCTTTCATTCAGTCACTAGCTTCAATCATTTCTGGTATAAGAATAACATGATGTTTTTCAATGGCAAAAATCAATGAATATTGTAAATGCACAAACAGTAATTTCTCCGCATTGCAAGTTGCAATTCTGAAATTTTTTGCTTTTTCCTGCTCCTCTTAGCATGATAAAGAAGATTCAAAGAGAGTGAGATGCCAGCTCCTTTCATTCAGTCAGTAGCTTCAATTATTTCTGGACGTTTTTCAATGGCAAAAATCAATGAATATTGTAAATGCACAAACAGTAATTTCTCCGCATTGCAAGGTGCAATTCTGAAATTTTTTGCTTTTTCCTGCTCCTCTTAGCATGATAAAGAAGATTCAAAGAGAGTGAGATGCCAGCTCCTTTCATTCAGTCAGTTGCTTCAATCATTTCTGGACGTTTTTCAATGGCAAAAATCAGTGAATATTGTAAATGCACAAACAGTAATTTCTCCGCATTGCAAGGTGCAATTCTGAAATTTTTTGCTTTTTCCTGCTCCTCTTAGCATGATAAAGAAGATTCAAAGAGAGTGAGATGCCAGCTCCTTTCATTCAGTCAGTAGCTTCAATCATTTCTGGACGTTTTTCAATGGCAAAAATCAATGAATATTGTAAATGCACAAACAGTAATTTCTCCGCATTGCAAGGTGCAATTCTGAAATTTTTTGCTTTTTCCTGCTCCTCTTTGCATGATAAAGAAGATTCAAAGAGAGTGAGATGCCAGCTCCTTTCATTCAGTCAGTAGCTTCAATCATTTCTGGTATATGAATAACATGATGTTTTTCAATGGGAAAAATCAATGAATATTGTAAATGCACAAACAGTAATTTCTCCGCATTGCAAGGTGCAATTCTGAAATTTTTGGCTTTTTCCTGCTCCTCTTAGCATGATAAAGAAGATTCAAAGAGAGTGAGATGCCAGCTCCTTTCATTCAGTCAGTAGCTTCAATCATTTCTGGATGTTTTTCAATGGCAAAAATCAATGAATATTGTAAATGCACAAACAGTAATTTCTCCGCATTGCAAGGTGCAATTCTGAAATTTCTTGCATTTTCCTGCTCCTCTTAGCATGATAAAGAAGATTCAAAGAGAGTGAGATGCCAGCTCCTTTCATTCAGTCAGTAGCTTCAATCATTTCTGGACGTTTTTCAATGGCAAAAATCAATGAATATTGTAAATGCACAAACAGGAATTTCTCCGCATTGCAAGGTGCAATTCTGAAATTTTTTGCTTTTTCCTGCTCCTCTTAGCATGATAAAGAAGATTCAAAGAGAGTGAGATGCCAGCTCCTTTCATTCAGTCAGTAGCTTCAAACATTTCTGGTATATGAATAACATGATGTTTTTCAATGGCAAAAATCAATGAATATTGTAAATGCACAAACAGTAATTTCTCCGCATTGCAAGGTGCAATTCTGAAATTTTTTGCTTTTTCCTGCTCCTCTTAGCATGATAAAGAAGATTCAAAGAGAGTGAGATGCCAGCTCCTTTCATTCAGTCAGTAGCTTCAATCATTTCTGGTATATGAATAACATGATGTTTTTCAATGGCAAAAATCAATGAATATTGTAAATGCACAAACAGTAATTTCTCCGCATTGCAAGTTGCAATTCTGAAATTTTTTGCTTTTTCCTGCTCCTCTTAGCATGATAAAGAAGATTCAAAGAGAGTGAGATGCCAGCTCCTTTCACTCAGTCAGTAGCTTCAATCATTTCTGGACGTTTTTCAATGGCAAAAATCAATGAATATTGTAAATGCACAAACAGTAATTTCTCCGCATTGCAAGGTGCAATTCTGAAATTTTTTGCTTTTTCCTGCTCCTCTTAGCATGATAAAGAAGATTCAAAGAGAGTGAGATGCCAGCTCCTTTCATTCAGTCAGTAGCTTCAATCATTTCTGGACGTTTTTCAATGGCAAAAATCAATGAATATTGTAAATGCACAAACAGTAATTTCTCCGCATTGCAAGGTGCAATTCTGAAATTTTTTGCTTTTTCCTGCTCCTCTTAGCATGATAAAGAAGATTCAAAGAGAGTGAGATGCCAGCTCCTTTCATTCAGTCAGTAGCTTCAAACATTTCTGGTATATGAATAACATGATGTTTTTCAATGGCAAAAATCAATGAATATTGTAAAAGCACAAACAGTAATTTCTCCGCATTGCAAGGTGCAATTCTGAAATTTTTTGCTTTTTCCTGCTCCTCTTAGCATGATAAAGAAGATTCAAAGAGAGTGAGATGCCAGCTCCTTTCATTCAGTCAGTAGCTTCAATCATTTCTGGACGTTTTTCAATGGCAAAAATCAATGAATATTGTAAATGCACAAACAGTAATTTCTCCGTATTGCAAGGTGCAATTCTGAAATTTTTTGCTTTTTCCTGCTCCTCTTAGCATGATAAAGAAGATTCAAAGAGAGTGAGATGCCAGCTCCTTTCATTCAGTCAGTAGCTTCAATCATTTCTGGTATATGAATAACATGATGTTTTTCAATGGCAAAAATCAATGAATATTGTAAATGCACAAACAGTAATTTCTCCACATTGCAAGGTGCAATTCTGAAATTTTTTGCTTTTTCCTGCTCCTCTTAGCATGATAAAGAAGATTCAAAGAGAGTGAGATGCCAGCTCCTTTCATTCAGTCAGTAGCTTCAATCATTTCTGGACGTTTTTCAATGGCAAAAATCAATGAATATTGTAAATGCACAAACAGTAATTTCTCCGCATTGCAAGGTGCAATTCTGAAATTTTTTGCTTTTTCCTGCTCCTCTTAGCATGATAAAGAATATTCAAAGAGAGCGAGATGCCAGCTCCTTTCATTCAGTCAGTAGCTTCAATCATTTCTGGTATATGAATAACATGATGTTTTTCAATGGCAAAAATCAATGAATATTGTAAATGCACAAACAGTAATTTCTCCGCATTGCAAGGTGCAATTCTGAAATTTTTTGCTTTTTCCTGCTCCTCTTAGCATGATAAAGAAGATTCAAAGAGAGTGAGATGCCAGCTCCTTTCATTCAGTCAGTAGCTTCAATCATTTCTGGACGTTTTTCAATGGCAAAAATCAATGAATATTGTAAATGCACAAACAGTAATTTCTCCGCATTGCAAGGTGCAATTCTGAAATTTTTTGCTTTTTCCTGCTCCTCTTAGCATGATAAAGAAGATTCAAAGAGAGTGAGATGCCAGCTCCTTTCATTCAGTCAGTAGCTTCAAACATTTCTAGTATATGAATAACATGATGTTTTTCAATGGCAAAAATCAATGAATATTGTAAATGCACAAACAGTAATTTCTCCGCATTGCAAGGTGCAATTCTGAAATTTTTTGCTTTTTCCTGCTCCTCTTAGCATGATAAAGAAGATTCAAAGAGAGTGAGATGCCAGCTCCTTTCATTCAGTCAGTAGCTTCAATCATTTCTGGACGTTTTTCAATGGCAAAAATCAATGAATATTGTAAATGCACAAACAGTAATTTCTCCGCATTGCAAGGTGCAATTCTGAAATTTTTTGCTTTTTCCTGCTCCTCTTAGCATGATAAAGAAGATTCAAAGAGAGTGAGATGCCAGCTCCTTTCATTCAGTCAGTAGCTTCAATCATTTCTGGACGTTTTTCAATGGCAAAAATCAATGAATATTGTAAATGCACAAACAGTAATTTCTCCGCATTGCAAGGTGCAATTCTGAAATTTTTTGCTTTTTTCTGCTCCTCTTAGCATGATAAAGAAGATTCAAAGAGAGTGAGATGCCAGCTCCTTTCATTCAGTCAGTAGCTTCAATCATTTCTGGTATATGAATAACATGATGTTTTTCAATGGCAAAAATCAATGAATATTGTAAATGCACAAACAGTAATTTCTCCGCATTGCAAGTTGCAATTCTGAAATTTTTTGCTTTTTCCTGCTCCTCTTAGCATGATAAAGAAGATTCAAAGAGAGTGAGATGCCAGCTCCTTTCATTCAGTCAGTAGCTTCAATCATTTCTGGACGTTTTTCAATGGCAAAAATCAATGAATATTGTAAATGCACAAACAGTAATTTCTCCGCATTGCAAGGTGCAATTCTGAAATTTTTTGCTTTTTCCTGCTCCTCTTAGCATGATAAAGAAGATTCAAAGAGAGTGAGATGCCAGCTCCTTTCATTCAGTCAGTAGCTTCAATCATTTCTGGACGTTTTTCAATGGCAAAAATCAATGAATATTGTAAATGCACAAACAGTAATTTCTCCGCATTGCAAGGTGCAATTCTGAAATTTTTTGCTTTTTCCTGCTCCTCTTAGCATGATAAAGAAGATTCAAAGAGAGTGAGATGCCAGCTCCTTTCATTCAGTCAGTAGCTTCAAACATTTCTGGTATATGAATAACATGATGTTTTTCAATGGCAAAAATCAATGAATATTGTAAAAGCACAAACAGTAATTTCTCCGCATTGCAAGGTGCAATTCTAAAATTTTTTGCTTTTTCCTGCTCCTCTTAGCATGATAAAGAAGATTCAAAGAGAGTGAGATGCCAGCTCCTTTCATTCAGTCAGTAGCTTCAATCATTTCTGGACGTTTTTCAATGGCAAAAATCAATGAATATTGTAAATGCACAAACAGTAATTTCTCCGCATTGCAAGGTGCAATTCTGAAATTTTTTGCTTTTTCCTGCTCCTCTTAGCATGATAAAGAAGATTCAAAGAGAGTGAGATGCCAGCTCCTTCATTCAGTCAGTAGCTTCAATCATTTCTGGGATATGAATAACATGATGTTTTTCAATGGCAAAAATCAATGAATATTGTAAATGCACAAACAGTAATTTCTCCACATTGCAAGGTGCAATTCTGAAATTTTTTGCTTTTTCCTGCTCCTCTTAGCATGATAAAGAAGATTCAAAGAGAGTGAGATGCCAGCTCCTTTCATTCAGTCAGTAGCTTCAATCATTTCTGGACGTTTTTCAATGGCAAAAATCAATGAATATTGTAAATGCACAAACAGTAATTTCTCCGCATTGCAAGGTGCAATTCTGAAATTTTTTGCTTTTTCCTGCTCCTCTTAGCATGATAAAGAAGATTCAAAGAGAGCGAGATGCCAGCTCCTTTCATTCAGTCAGTAGCTTCAATCATTTCTGGTATATGAATAACATGATGTTTTTCAATGGCAAAAATCAATGAATATTGTAAATGCACAAACAGTAATTTCTCCGCATTGCAAGGTGCAATTCTGAAATTTTTTGCTTTTTCCTGCTCCTCTTAGCATGATAAAGAAGATTCAAAGAGAGTGAGATGCCAGCTCCTTTCATTCAGTCAGTAGCTTCAATCATTTCTGGACGTTTTTCAATGGCAAAAATCAATGAATATTGTAAATGCACAAACAGTAATTTCTCCGCATTGCAAGGTGCAATTCTGAAATTTTTTGCTTTTTCCTGCTCCTCTTAGCATGATAAAGAAGATTCAAAGAGAGTGAGATGCCAGCTCCTTTCATTCAGTCAGTAGCTTCAATCATTTCTGGACGTTTTTCAATGGCAAAAATCAATGAATATTGTAAATGCACAAACAGTAATTTCTCCGCATTGCAAGGTGCAATTCTGAAATTTTTTGCTTTTTCCTGCTCCTCTTAGCATGATAAAGAAGATTCAAAGAGAGTGAGATGCCAGCTCCTTTCATTCAGTCAGTAGCTTCAATCATTTCTGGTATATGAATAACATGATGTTTTTCAATGGCAAAAATCAATGAATATTGTAAATGCACAAACAGTAATTTCTCCGCATTGCAAGGTGCAATTCTGAAATTTTTTGCTTTTTCCTGCTCCTCTTAGCATGATAAAGAAGATTCAAAGAGAGTGAGATGCCAGCTCCTTTCATTCAGTCAGTAGCTTCAAACATTTCTGGTATATGAATAACATGATGTTTTTCAATGGCAAAAATCAATGAATATTGTAAAAGCACAAACAGTAATTTCTCCGCATTGCAAGGTGCAATTCTGAAATTTTTTGCTTTTTCCTGCTCCTCTTAGCATGATAAAGAAGATTCAAAGAAAGTGAGATGCCAGCTCCTTTCATTCAGTCAGTAGCTTCAATCATTTCTGGACGTTTTTCAATGGCAAAAATCAATGAATATTGTAAATGCACAAACAGTAATTTCTCCGCATTGCAAGGTGCAATTCTGAAATTTTTTGCTTTTTCCTGCTCCTCTTAGCATGATAAAGAAGATTCAAAGAGAGTGAGATGCCAGCTCCTTTCATTCAGTCACTAGCTTCAATCATTTCTGGTATAAGAATAACATGATGTTTTTCAATGGCAAAAATCAATGAATATTGTAAATGCACAAACAGTAATTTCTCCGCATTGCAAGTTGCAATTCTGAAATTTTTTGCTTTTTCCTGCTCCTCTTAGCATGATAAAGAAGATTCAAAGAGAGTGAGATGCCAGCTCCTTTCATTCAGTCAGTAGCTTCAATTATTTCTGGACGTTTTTCAATGGCAAAAATCAATGAATATTGTAAATGCACAAACAGTAATTTCTCCGCATTGCAAGGTGCAATTCTGAAATTTTTTGCTTTTTCCTGCTCCTCTTAGCATGATAAAGAAGATTCAAAGAGAGTGAGATGCCAGCTCCTTTCATTCAGTCAGTTGCTTCAATCATTTCTGGACGTTTTTCAATGGCAAAAATCAGTGAATATTGTAAATGCACAAACAGTAATTTCTCCGCATTGCAAGGTGCAATTCTGAAATTTTTTGCTTTTTCCTGCTCCTCTTAGCATGATAAAGAAGATTCAAAGAGAGTGAGATGCCAGCTCCTTTCATTCAGTCAGTAGCTTCAATCATTTCTGGACGTTTTTCAATGGCAAAAATCAATGAATATTGTAAATGCACAAACAGTAATTTCTCCGCATTGCAAGGTGCAATTCTGAAATTTTTTGCTTTTTCCTGCTCCTCTTTGCATGATAAAGAAGATTCAAAGAGAGTGAGATGCCAGCTCCTTTCATTCAGTCAGTAGCTTCAATCATTTCTGGACGTTTTTCAATGGCAAAAATCAATGAATATTGTAAATACACAAACAGTAATTTCTCCGCATTGCAAGGTGCAATTCTGAAATTTTTTGCTTTTTCCTGCTCCTCTTAGCATGATAAAGAAGATTCAAAGAGAGTGAGATGCCAGCTCCTTTCATTCAGTCAGTAGCTTCAAACATTTCTGGTATATGAATAACATGATGTTTTTCAATGGCAAAAATCAATGAATATTGTAAAAGCACAAACAGTAATTTCTCCGCATTGCAAGGTGCAATTCTAAAATTTTTTGCTTTTTCCTGCTCCTCTTAGCATGATAAAGAAGATTCAAAGAGAGTGAGATGCCAGCTCCTTTCATTCAGTCAGTAGCTTCAATCATTTCTGGACGTTTTTCAATGGCAAAAATCAATGAATATTGTAAATGCACAAACAGTAATTTCTCCGCATTGCAAGGTGCAATTCTGAAATTTTTTGCTTTTTCCTGCTCCTCTTAGCATGATAAAGAAGATTCAAAGAGAGTGAGATGCCAGCTCCTTCATTCAGTCAGTAGCTTCAATCATTTCTGGTATATGAATAACATGATGTTTTTCAATGGCAAAAATCAATGAATATTGTAAATGCACAAACAGTAATTTCTCCACATTGCAAGGTGCAATTCTGAAATTTTTTGCTTTTTCCTGCTCCTCTTAGCATGATAAAGAAGATTCAAAGAGAGTGAGATGCCAGCTCCTTTCATTCAGTCAGTAGCTTCAATCATTTCTGGACGTTTTTCAATGGCAAAAATCAATGAATATTGTAAATGCACAAACAGTAATTTCTCCGCATTGCAAGGTGCAATTCTGAAATTTTTTGCTTTTTCCTGCTCCTCTTAGCATGATAAAGAAGATTCAAAGAGAGCGAGATGCCAGCTCCTTTCATTCAGTCAGTAGCTTCAATCATTTCTGGTATATGAATAACATGATGTTTTTCAATGGCAAAAATCAATGAATATTGTAAATGCACAAACAGTAATTTCTCCGCATTGCAAGGTGCAATTCTGAAATTTTTTGCTTTTTCCTGCTCCTCTTAGCATGATAAAGAAGATTCAAAGAGAGTGAGATGCCAGCTCCTTTCATTCAGTCAGTAGCTTCAATCATTTCTGGACGTTTTTCAATGGCAAAAATCAATGAATATTGTAAATGCACAAACAGTAATTTCTCCGCATTGCAAGGTGCAATTCTGAAATTTTTTGCTTTTTCCTGCTCCTCTTAGCATGATAAAGAAGATTCAAAGAGAGTGAGATGCCAGCTCCTTTCATTCAGTCAGTAGCTTCAATCATTTCTGGACGTTTTTCAATGGCAAAAATCAATGAATATTGTAAATGCACAAACAGTAATTTCTCCGCATTGCAAGGTGCAATTCTGAAATTTTTTGCTTTTTCCTGCTCCTCTTAGCATGATAAAGAAGATTCAAAGAGAGTGAGATGCCAGCTCCTTTCATTCAGTCAGTAGCTTCAATCATTTCTGGTATATGAATAACATGATGTTTTTCAATGGCAAAAATCAATGAATATTGTAAATGCACAAACAGTAATTTCTCCGCATTGCAAGGTGCAATTCTGAAATTTTTTGCTTTTTCCTGCTCCTCTTAGCATGATAAAGAAGATTCAAAGAGAGTGAGATGCCAGCTCCTTTCATTCAGTCAGTAGCTTCAAACATTTCTGGTATATGAATAACATGATGTTTTTCAATGGCAAAAATCAATGAATATTGTAAAAGCACAAACAGTAATTTCTCCGCATTGCAAGGTGCAATTCTGAAATTTTTTGCTTTTTCCTGCTCCTCTTAGCATGATAAAGAAGATTCAAAGAAAGTGAGATGCCAGCTCCTTTCATTCAGTCAGTAGCTTCAATCATTTCTGGACGTTTTTCAATGGCAAAAATCAATGAATATTGTAAATGCACAAACAGTAATTTCTCCGCATTGCAAGGTGCAATTCTGAAATTTTTTGCTTTTTCCTGCTCCTCTTAGCATGATAAAGAAGATTCAAAGAGAGTGAGATGCCAGCTCCTTTCATTCAGTCACTAGCTTCAATCATTTCTGGTATAAGAATAACATGATGTTTTTCAATGGCAAAAATCAATGAATATTGTAAATGCACAAACAGTAATTTCTCCGCATTGCAAGTTGCAATTCTGAAATTTTTTGCTTTTTCCTGCTCCTCTTAGCATGATAAAGAAGATTCAAAGAGAGTGAGATGCCAGCTCCTTTCATTCAGTCAGTAGCTTCAATTATTTCTGGACGTTTTTCAATGGCAAAAATCAATGAATATTGTAAATGCACAAACAGTAATTTCTCCGCATTGCAAGGTGCAATTCTGAAATTTTTTGCTTTTTCCTGCTCCTCTTAGCATGATAAAGAAGATTCAAAGAGAGTGAGATGCCAGCTCCTTTCATTCAGTCAGTTGCTTCAATCATTTCTGGACGTTTTTCAATGGCAAAAATCAGTGAATATTGTAAATGCACAAACAGTAATTTCTCCGCATTGCAAGGTGCAATTCTGAAATTTTTTGCTTTTTCCTGCTCCTCTTAGCATGATAAAGAAGATTCAAAGAGAGTGAGATGCCAGCTCCTTTCATTCAGTCAGTAGCTTCAATCATTTCTGGACGTTTTTCAATGGCAAAAATCAATGAATATTGTAAATGCACAAACAGTAATTTCTCCGCATTGCAAGGTGCAATTCTGAAATTTTTTGCTTTTTCCTGCTCCTCTTTGCATGATAAAGAAGATTCAAAGAGAGTGAGATGCCAGCTCCTTTCATTCAGTCAGTAGCTTCAATCATTTCTGGTATATGAATAACATGATGTTTTTCAATGGCAAAAATCAATGAAAATTGTAAATGCACAAACAGTAATTTCTCCGCATTGCAAGGTGCAATTCTGAAATTTCTTGCATTTTCCTGCTCCTCTTAGCATGATAAAGAAGATTCAAAGAGAGTGAGATGCCAGCTCCTTTCATTCAGTCAGTAGCTTCAATCATTTCTGGACGTTTTTCAATGGCAAAAATCAATGAATATTGTAAATGCACAAACAGTAATTTCTCCGCATTGCAAGGTGCAATTCTGAAATTTTTTGCTTTTTCCTGCTCCTCTTAGCATGATAAAGAAGATTCAAAGAGAGTGAGATGCCAGCTCCTTTCATTCAGTCAGTAGCTTCAAACATTTCTGGTATATGAATAACATGATGTTTTTCAATGGCAAAAATCAATGAATATTGTAAATGCACAAACAGTAATTTCTCCGCATTGCAAGGTGCAATTCTGAAATTTTTTGCTTTTTCCTGCTCCTCTTAGCATGATAAAGAAGATTCAAAGAGAGTGAGATGCCAGCTCCTTTCATTCAGTCAGTAGCTTCAATCATTTCTGGTATATGAATAACATGATGTTTTTCAATGGCAAAAATCAATGAATATTGTAAATGCACAAACAGTAATTTCTCCGCATTGCAAGTTGCAATTCTGAAATTTTTTGCTTTTTCCTGCTCCTCTTAGCATGATAAAGAAGATTCAAAGAGAGTGAGATGCCAGCTCCTTTCATTCAGTCAGTAGCTTCAATCATTTCTGGACGTTTTTCAATGGCAAAAATCAATGAATATTGTAAATGCACAAACAGTAATTTCTCCGCATTGCAAAGTGCAATTCTGAAATTTTTTGCTTTTTCCTGCTCCTCTTAGCATGATAAAGAAGATTCAAAGATAGTGAGATGCCAGCTCCTTTCATTCAGTCAGTAGCTTCAATCATTTCTGGACGTTTTTCAATGGCAAAAATCAATGAATATTGTAAATGCACAAACAGTAATTTCTCCGCATTGCAAGGTGCAATTCTGAAATTTTTTGCTTTTTCCTGCTCCTCTTAGCATGATAAAGAAGATTCAAAGAGAGTGAGATGCCAGCTCCTTTCATTCAGTCAGTAGCTTCAAACATTTCTGGTATATGAATAACATGATGTTTTTCAATGGCAAAAATCAATGAATATTGTAAAAGCACAAACAGTAATTTCTCCGCATTGCAAGGTGCAATTCTGAAATTTTTTGCTTTTTCCTGCTCCTCTTAGCATGATAAAGAAGATTCAAAGAGAGTGAGATGCCAGCTCCTTTCATTCAGTCAGTAGCTTCAATCATTTCTGGACGTTTTTCAATGGCAAAAATCAATGAATATTGTAAATGCACAAACAGTAATTTCTCCGTATTGCAAGGTGCAATTCTGAAATTTTTTGCTTTTTCCTGCTCCTCTTAGCATGATAAAGAAGATTCAAAGAGAGTGAGATGCCAGCTCCTTTCATTCAGTCAGTAGCTTCAATCATTTCTGGTATATGAATAACATGATGTTTTTCAATGGCAAAAATCAATGAATATTGTAAATGCACAAACAGTAATTTCTCCACATTGCAAGGTGCAATTCTGAAATTTTTTGCTTTTTCCTGCTCCTCTTAGCATGATAAAGAAGATTCAAAGAGAGTGAGATGCCAGCTCCTTTCATTCAGTCAGTAGCTTCAATCATTTCTGGACGTTTTTCAATGGCAAAAATCAATGAATATTGTAAATGCACAAACAGTAATTTCTCCGCATTGCAAGGTGCAATTCTGAAATTTTTTGCTTTTTCCTGCTCCTCTTAGCATGATAAAGAATATTCAAAGAGAGCGAGATGCCAGCTCCTTTCATTCAGTCAGTAGCTTCAATCATTTCTGGTATATGAATAACATGATGTTTTTCAATGGCAAAAATCAATGAATATTGTAAATGCACAAACAGTAATTTCTCCGCATTGCAAGGTGCAATTCTGAAATTTTTTGCTTTTTCCTGCTCCTCTTAGCATGATAAAGAAGATTCAAAGAGAGTGAGATGCCAGCTCCTTTCATTCAGTCAGTAGCTTCAATCATTTCTGGACGTTTTTCAATGGCAAAAATCAATGAATATTGTAAATGCACAAACAGTAATTTCTCCGCATTGCAAGGTGCAATTCTGAAATTTTTTGCTTTTTCCTGCTCCTCTTAGCATGATAAAGAAGATTCAAAGAGAGTGAGATGCCAGCTCCTTTCATTCAGTCAGTAGCTTCAAACATTTCTAGTATATGAATAACATGATGTTTTTCAATGGCAAAAATCAATGAATATTGTAAATGCACAAACAGTAATTTCTCCGCATTGCAAGGTGCAATTCTGAAATTTTTTGCTTTTTCCTGCTCCTCTTAGCATGATAAAGAAGATTCAAAGAGAGTGAGATGCCAGCTCCTTTCATTCAGTCAGTAGCTTCAATCATTTCTGGACGTTTTTCAATGGCAAAAATCAATGAATATTGTAAATGCACAAACAGTAATTTCTCCGCATTGCAAGGTGCAATTCTGAAATTTTTTGCTTTTTCCTGCTCCTCTTAGCATGATAAAGAAGATTCAAAGAGAGTGAGATGCCAGCTCCTTTCATTCAGTCAGTAGCTTCAATCATTTCTGGACGTTTTTCAATGGCAAAAATCAATGAATATTGTAAATGCACAAACAGTAATTTCTCCGCATTGCAAGGTGCAATTCTGAAATTTTTTGCTTTTTTCTGCTCCTCTTAGCATGATAAAGAAGATTCAAAGAGAGTGAGATGCCAGCTCCTTTCATTCAGTCAGTAGCTTCAATCATTTCTGGTATATGAATAACATGATGTTTTTCAATGGCAAAAATCAATGAATATTGTAAATGCACAAACAGTAATTTCTCCGCATTGCAAGGTGCAATTCTGAAATTTTTTGCTTTTTCCTGCTCCTCTTAGCATGATAAAGAAGATTCAAAGAGAGTGAGATGCCAGCTCCTTTCATTCAGTCAGCAGCTTCAATCATTTCTGGACATTTTTCAATGGCAAAAATCAATGAATATTGTAAATGCACAAACAGTAATTTCTCCGCATTGCAAGGTGCAATTCTGAAATTTTTTGCTTTTTCCTGCTCCTCTTAGCATGATAAAGAAGATTCAAAGAGAGTGAGATGCCAGCTCCTTTCATTCAGTCAGTAGCTTCAAACATTTCTGGTATATGAATAACATGATGTTTTTCAATGGCAAAAATCAATGAATATTGTAAAAGCACAAACAGTAATTTCTCCGCATTGCAAGGTGCAATTCTGAAATTTTTTGCTTTTTCCTGCTCCTCTTAGCATGATAAAGAAGATTCAAAGAGAGTGAGATGCCAGCTCCTTTCATTCAGTCAGTAGCTTCAATCATTTCTGGACGTTTTTCAATGGCAAAAATCAATGAATATTGTAAATGCACAAACAGTAATTTCTCCGCATTGCAAGGTGCAATTCTGAAATTTTTTGCTTTTTCCTGCTCCTCTTAGCATGATAAAGAAGATTCAAAGAGAGTGAGATGCCAGCTCCATTCATTCAGTCAGTAGCTTCAATCATTTCTGGTATATGAATAACATGATGTTTTTCAATGGCAAAAATCAATGAATATTGTAAATGCACAAACAGTAATTTCTCCGCATTGCAAGTTGCAATTCTGAAATTTTTTGCTTTTTCCTGCTCCTCTTAGCATGATAAAGAAGATTCAAAGAGAGTGAGATGCCAGCTCCTTTCATTCAGTCAGTAGCTTCAATTATTTCTGGACGTTTTTCAATGGCAAAAATCAATGAATATTGTAAATGCACAAACAGTAATTTCTCCGCATTGCAAGGTGCAATTCTGAAATTTTTTGCTTTTTCCTGCTCCTCTTAGCATGATAAAGAAGATTCAAAGAGAGTGAGATGCCAGCTCCTTTCATTCAGTCAGTAGCTTCAAACATTTCTGGTATATGAATAACATGATGTTTTTCAATGGCAAAAATCAATGAATATTGTAAATGCACAAACAGTAATTTCTCCGCATTGCAAGGTGCAATTCTGAAATTTTTTGCTTTTTCCTGCTCCTCTTAGCATGATAAAGAAGATTCAAAGAGAGTGAGATGCCAGCTCCTTTCATTCAGTCAGTAGCTTCAATCATTTCTGGACGTTTTTCAATGGCAAAAATCAATGAATATTGTAAATGCACAAACAGTAATTTCTCCGCATTGCAAGGTGCAATTCTGAAATTTTTTGCTTTTTCCTGCTCCTCTTAGCATGATAAAGAAGATTCAAAGAGAGTGAGATGCCAGCTCCTTTCATTCAGTCAGTAGCTTCAATCATTTCTGGACGTTTTTCAATGGCAAAAATCAATGAATATTGTAAATGCACAAACAGTAATTTCTCCGCATTGCAAGGTGCAATTCTGAAATTTTTTCCTTTTTCCTGCTCCTCTTAGCATGATAAAGAAGATTCAAAGAGAGTGAGATGCCAGCTCCTTTCATTCAGTCAGTAGCTTCAATCATTTCTGGTATATGAATAACATGATGTTTTTCAATGGCAAAAATCAATGAATATTGTAAATGCACAAACAGTAATTTCTCCGCATTGCAAGTTGCAATTCTGAAATTTTTTGCTTTTTCCTGCTCCTCTTAGCATGATAAAGAAGATTCAAAGAGAGTGAGATTCCAGCTCCTTTCATTCAGTCAGTAGCTTCAATCATTTCTGGACGTTTTTCAATGGCAAAAATCAATGAATATTGTAAATGCACAAACAGTAATTTCTCCGCATTGCAAGGTGCAATTCTGAAATTTTTTGCTTTTTCCTGCTCCTCTTAGCATGATAAAGAAGATTCAAAGAGAGTGAGATGCCAGCTCCTTTCATTCAGTCAGTAGCTTCAATCATTTCTGGACGTTTTTCAATGACAAAAATCAATGAATATTGTAAATGCACAAACAGTAATTTCTCCGCATTGCAAGATGCAATTCTGAAATTTTTTGCTTTTTCCTGCTCCTCTTAGCATGATAAAAAAGATTCAAAGAGAGTGAGATGCCAGCTCCTTTCATTCAGTCAGTAGCTTCAATCATTTCTGGACGTTTTTCAATGGCAAAAATCAATGAATATTGTAAATGCACAAACAGTAATTTCTCCGCATTGCAAGGTGCAATTCTGAAATTTTTTGCTTTTTCCTGCTCCTCTTAGCATGATAAAGAAGATTCAAAGAGAGTGAGATGCCAGCTCCTTTCATTCAGTCAGTAGCTTCAATCATTTCTGGTATATGAATAACATGATGTTTTTCAATGGCAAAAATCAATGAATATTGTAAATGCACAAACAGTAATTTCTCCGCATTGCAAGGTGCAATTCTGAAATTTTTTGCTTTTTCCTGCTCCTCTTAGCATGATAAAGAAGATTCAAAGAGAGTGAGATGCCAGCTCCTTTCATTCAGTCAGTAGCTTCAATCATTTCTGGACGTTTTTCAATGGCAAAAATCAATGAATATTGTAAATGCACAAACAGTAATTTCTCCGCATTGCAACTTGCAATTTTGAAATTTTTTGCTTTTTCCTGCTCCTCTTAGCATGATAAAGAAGATTCAAAGAGAGTGAGATGCCAGCTCCTTTCATTCAGTCAGTAGCTTCAGTCATTTCTGGACGTTTTTCAATGGCAAAAATCAATGAATATTGTAAATGCACAAACAGTAATTTCTCCGCATTGCAAGGTGCAATTCTGAAATTTTTTGCTTTTTCCTGCTCCTCTTAGCATGATAAAGAAGATTCAAAGAGAGTGAGATGCCAGCTCCTTTCATTCAGTCAGTAGCTTCAAACATTTCTGGTATAAACATTTCTGGACGTTTTTCAATGGCAAAAATCAATGAATATTGTAAATGCACAAACAGTAATATCTCCACATTGCAAGGTGCAATTCTGAAATTTTTTGCTTTTTCCTGCTAATCCTAGCATGATAAAGAAGATTCAAATAGAGTGAGATGCCAGCTCCTTTCATTCAGTCAGTAGCTTCAAACATTTCTGGACGTTTTTCAATGGCAAAATTCAATGAATATTGTAAATGGACAAACAGTAATATCTCCACATTGCCAGGTGCAATTCTGAAATTTTTTGCTTTTTCCTGCTAATCCTAGCATGATAAAGAAGATTCAAAGAGAGTGAGATGCCAGCTCCTTTCATTCAGTCAGTAGCTTCAATCATTTCTGGACGTTTTTCAATGGCAAAAATCAATGAATATTGTAAATGCACAAACAGTAATTTCTCCGCATTGCAAGGTGCAATTCTGAAATTTTTTGCTTTTTCCTGCTCCTCTTAGCATGATAAAGAAGATTCAAAGAGAGTGAGATGCCAGCTCCTTTCATTCAGTCAGTAGCTTCAATCATTTCTGGACGTTTTTCAATGGCAAAAATCAATGAATATTGTAAATGCACAAACAGTAATTTCTCCGCATTGCAAGGTGCAATTCTGAAATTTTTTGCTTTTTCCTGCTCCTCTTAGCATGATAAAGAAGATTCAAAGAGAGTGAGATGCCAGCTCCTTTCATTCAGTCAGTAGCTTCAATCATTTCTGGTATATGAATAACATGATGTTTTTCAATGGCAAAAATCAATGAATATTGTAAATGCACAAACAGTAATTTCTCCGCATTGCAAGGTGCAATTCTGAAATTTTTTGCTTTTTCCTGCTCCTCTTAGCATGATAAAGAAGATTCAAAGAGAGTGAGATGCCAGCTCCTTTCATTCAGTCAGTAGCTTCAATCATTTCTGGACGTTTTTCAATGGCAAAAATCAATGAATATTGTAAATGCACAAACAGTAATTTCTCCGCATTGCAAGATGCAATTCTGAAATTTTTTGCTTTTTCCTGCTCCTCTTAGCATGATAAAGAAGATTCAAAGAGAGTGAGATGCCAGCTCCTTTCATTCAGTCAGTAGCTTCAGTCATTTCTGGACGTTTTTCAATGCAAAAATCAATGAATATTGTAAATGCACAAACAGTAATTTCTCCGCATTGCAAGGTGCAATTCTGAAATTTTTTGCTTTTTCCTGCTCCTCTTAGCATGATAAAGAAGATTCAAAGAGAGTGAGATGCCAGCTCCTTTCATTCAGTCAGTAGCTTCAATCATTTCTGGTATATGAATAACATGATGTTTTTCAATGGCAAAAATCAATGAATATTGTAAATGCACAAACAGTAATTTCTCCGCATTGCAAGGTGCAATTCTGAAATTTTTTGCTTTTTCCTGCTCCTCTTAGCATGATAAAGAAGATTCAAAGAGAGTGAGATGCCAGCTCCTTTCATTCAGTCAGTAGCTTCAATCATTTCTGGATGTTTTTCAATGGCAAAAATCAATGAATATTATAAATGCACAAACAGTAATTTCTCCGCATTGCAAGGTGCAATTCTGAAATTTTTTGCTTTTTCCTGCTCCTCTTAGCATGATAAAGAAGATTCAAAGAGAGTGAGATGCCAGCTCCTTTCATTCAGTCAGTAGCTTCAATCATTTCTGGTATATGAATAACATGATGTTTTTCAATGGCAAAAATCAATGAATATTGTAAATGCACAAACAGTAATTTCTCCGCATTGCAAGTTGCAATTCTGAAATTTTTTGCTTTTTCCTGCTCCTCTTAGCATGATAAAGAAGATTCAAAGAGAGTGAGATTCCAGCTCCTTTCATTCAGTCAGTAGCTTCAATCATTTCTGGACGTTTTTCAATGGCAAAAATCAATGAATATTGTAAATGCACAAACAGTAATTTCTCCGCATTGCAAGGTGCAATTCTGAAATTTTTTGCTTTTTCCTGCTCCTCTTAGCATGATAAAGAAGATTCAAAGAGAGTGAGATGCCAGCTCCTTTCATTCAGTCAGTAGCTTCAATCATTTCTGGACGTTTTTCAATGACAAAAATCAATGAATATTGTAAATGCACAAACAGTAATTTCTCCGCATTGCAAGATGCAATTCTGAAATTTTTTGCTTTTTCCTGCTCCTCTTAGCATGATAAAAAAGATTCAAAGAGAGTGAGATGCCAGCTCCTTTCATTCAGTCAGTAGCTTCAATCATTTCTGGACGTTTTTCAATGGCAAAAATCAATGAATATTGTAAATGCACAAACAGTAATTTCTCCGCATTGCAAGGTGCAATTCTGAAATTTTTTGCTTTTTCCTGCTCCTCTTAGCATGATAAAGAAGATTCAAAGAGAGTGAGATGCCAGCTCCTTTCATTCAGTCAGTAGCTTCAATCATTTCTGGTATATGAATAACATGATGTTTTTCAATGGCAAAAATCAATGAATATTGTAAATGCACAAACAGTAATTTCTCCGCATTGCAAGGTGCAATTCTGAAATTTTTTGCTTTTTCCTGCTCCTCTTAGCATGATAAAGAAGATTCAAAGAGAGTGAGATGCCAGCTCCTTTCATTCAGTCAGTAGCTTCAATCATTTCTGGACGTTTTTCAATGGCAAAAATCAATGAATATTGTAAATGCACAAACAGTAATTTCTCCGCATTGCAACTTGCAATTTTGAAATTTTTTGCTTTTTCCTGCTCCTCTTAGCATGATAAAGAAGATTCAAAGAGAGTGAGATGCCAGCTCCTTTCATTCAGTCAGTAGCTTCAGTCATTTCTGGACGTTTTTCAATGGCAAAAATCAATGAATATTGTAAATGCACAAACAGTAATTTCTCCGCATTGCAAGGTGCAATTCTGAAATTTTTTGCTTTTTCCTGCTCCTCTTAGCATGATAAAGAAGATTCAAAGAGAGTGAGATGCCAGCTCCTTTCATTCAGTCAGTAGCTTCAAACATTTCTGGTATAAACATTTCTGGACGTTTTTCAATGGCAAAAATCAATGAATATTGTAAATGCACAAACAGTAATATCTCCACATTGCAAGGTGCAATTCTGAAATTTTTTGCTTTTTCCTGCTAATCCTAGCATGATAAAGAAGATTCAAATAGAGTGAGATGCCAGCTCCTTTCATTCAGTCAGTAGCTTCAAACATTTCTGGACGTTTTTCAATGGCAAAATTCAATGAATATTGTAAATGGACAAACAGTAATATCTCCACATTGCCAGGTGCAATTCTGAAATTTTTTGCTTTTTCCTGCTAATCCTAGCATGATAAAGAAGATTCAAAGAGAGTGAGATGCCAGCTCCTTTCATTCAGTCAGTAGCTTCAATCATTTCTGGACGTTTTTCAATGGCAAAAATCAATGAATATTGTAAATGCACAAACAGTAATTTCTCCGCATTGCAAGGTGCAATTCTGAAATTTTTTGCTTTTTCCTGCTCCTCTTAGCATGATAAAGAAGATTCAAAGAGAGTGAGATGCCAGCTCCTTTCATTCAGTCAGTAGCTTCAATCATTTCTGGACGTTTTTCAATGGCAAAAATCAATGAATATTGTAAATGCACAAACAGTAATTTCTCCGCATTGCAAGGTGCAATTCTGAAATTTTTTGCTTTTTCCTGCTCCTCTTAGCATGATAAAGAAGATTCAAAGAGAGTGAGATGCCAGCTCCTTTCATTCAGTCAGTAGCTTCAATCATTTCTGGTATATGAATAACATGATGTTTTTCAATGGCAAAAATCAATGAATATTGTAAATGCACAAACAGTAATTTCTCCGCATTGCAAGGTGCAATTCTGAAATTTTTTGCTTTTTCCTGCTCCTCTTAGCATGATAAAGAAGATTCAAAGAGAGTGAGATGCCAGCTCCTTTCATTCAGTCAGTAGCTTCAATCATTTCTGGACGTTTTTCAATGGCAAAAATCAATGAATATTGTAAATGCACAAACAGTAATTTCTCCGCATTGCAAGATGCAATTCTGAAATTTTTTGCTTTTTCCTGCTCCTCTTAGCATGATAAAGAAGATTCAAAGAGAGTGAGATGCCAGCTCCTTTCATTCAGTCAGTAGCTTCAGTCATTTCTGGACGTTTTTCAATGCAAAAATCAATGAATATTGTAAATGCACAAACAGTAATTTCTCCGCATTGCAAGGTGCAATTCTGAAATTTTTTGCTTTTTCCTGCTCCTCTTAGCATGATAAAGAAGATTCAAAGAGAGTGAGATGCCAGCTCCTTTCATTCAGTCAGTAGCTTCAATCATTTCTGGTATATGAATAACATGATGTTTTTCAATGGCAAAAATCAATGAATATTGTAAATGCACAAACAGTAATTTCTCCGCATTGCAAGGTGCAATTCTGAAATTTTTTGCTTTTTCCTGCTCCTCTTAGCATGATAAAGAAGATTCAAAGAGAGTGAGATGCCAGCTCCTTTCATTCAGTCAGTAGCTTCAATCATTTCTGGATGTTTTTCAATGGCAAAAATCAATGAATATTATAAATGCACAAACAGTAATTTCTCCGCATTGCAAGGTGCAATTCTGAAATTTCTTGCATTTTCCTGCTCCTCTTAGCATGATAAAGAAGATTCAAAGAGAGTGAGATGCCAGCTCCTTTCATTCAGTCAGTAGCTTCAATCATTTCTGGACGTTTTTCAATGGCAAAAATCAATGAATATTGTAAATGCACAAACAGTAATTTCTCCGCATTGCAAGGTGCAATTCTGAAATTTTTTGCTTTTTCCTGCTCCTCTTAGCATGATAAAGAAGATTCAAAGAGAGTGAGATGCCAGCTCCTTTCATTCAGTCAGTAGCTTCAAACATTTCTGGTATATGAATAACATGATGTTTTTCAATGGCAAAAATCAATGAATATTGTAAATGCACAAACAGTAATTTCTCCGCATTGCAAGGTGCAATTCTGAAATTTTTTGCTTTTTCCTGCTCCTCTTAGCATGATAAAGAAGATTCAAAGAGAGTGAGATGCCAGCTCCTTTCATTCAGTCAGTAGCTTCAATCATTTCTGGACGTTTTTCAATGGCAAAAATCAATGAATATTGTAAATGCACAAACAGTAATTTCTCCGCATTGCAAGGTGCAATTCTGAAATTTTTTGCTTTTTCCTGCTCCTATTAGCATGATAAAGAAGATTCAAAGAGAGTGAGATGCCAGCTTCTTTCATTGTCAGTAGCTTCAAACATTTCTGGGATATGAATAACATGATGTTTTTCAATGGCAAAAATTAATGAATATTGTAAATGCACAAACAGTAATTTCTCCGCATTGCAAGGTGCAATTCTGAAATTTTTTGCTTTTTCCTGCTCCTCTTAGCATGATAAAGAAGATTCAAAGAGAGTGAGATGCCAGCTCCTTTCATTCAGTCAGTAGCTTCAATCATTTCTGGACGTTTTTCAATGGCAAAAATCAATGAATATTGTAAATGCACAAACAGTAATTTCTCCGCATTGCAAGGTGCAATTCTGAAATTTTTTGCTTTTTCCTGCTCCTCTTAGCATGATAAAGAAGATTCAAAGAGAGTGAGATGCCAGCTCCTTTCATTCAGTCAGTAGCTTCAATCATTTCTGGACGTTTTTCAATGGCAAAAATCAATGAATATTGTAAATGCACAAACAGTAATTTCTCCGCATTGCAAGGTGCAATTCTGAAATTTTTTGCTTTTTCCTGCTCCTCTTAGCATGATAAAGAAGATTCAAAGAGAGTGAGATGCCAGCTCCTTTCATTCAGTCAGTAGCTTCAATCATTTCTGGTATATGAATAACATGATGTTTTTCAATGGCAAAAATCAATGAATATTGTAAATGCACAAACAGTAATTTCTCCGCATTGCAAGTTGCAATTCTGAAATTTTTTGCTTTTTCCTGCTCCTCTTAGCATGATAAAGAAGATTCAAAGAGAGTGAGATTCCGGCTCCTTTCATTCAGTCAGTAGCTTCAATCATTTCTGGACGTTTTTCAATGGCAAAAATCAATGAATATTGTAAATGCACAAACAGTAATTTCTCCGCATTGCAAGATGAAATTCTGAAATTTTTTGCTTTTTCCTGCTCCTCTTAGCATGATAAAGAAGATTCAAAGAGAGTGAGATGCCAGCTCCTTTCATTCAGTCAGTAGCTTCAATCATTTCTGGACGTTTTTCAATGGCAAAAATCAATGAATATTGTAAATGCACAAACAGTAATTTCTCCGCATTGCAAGGTGCAATTCTGAAATTTTTTGCTTTTTCCTGCTCCTCTTAGCATGATAAAGAAGATTCAAAGAGAGTGAGATGCCAGCTCCTTTCATTCAGTCAGTAGCTTCAAACATTTCTGGTATATGAATAACATGATGTTTTTCAATGGCAAAAATCAATGAATATTGTAAATGCACAAACAGTAATTTCTCCGCATTGCAAGGTGCAATTCTGAAATTTTTTGCTTTTTCCTGCTCCTCTTAGCATGATAAAGAAGATTCAAAGAGAGTGAGATGCCAGCTCCTTTCATTCAGTCAGTAGCTTCAATCATTTCTGGACGTTTTTCAATGGCAAAAATCAATGAATATTGTAAATGCACAAACAGTAATTTCTCCGCATTGCAAGGTGCAATTCTGAAATTTTTTGCTTTTTCCTGCTCCTATTAGCATGATAAAGAAGATTCAAAGAGAGTGAGATGCCAGCTTCTTTCATTGTCAGTAGCTTCAAACATTTCTGGGATATGAATAACATGATGTTTTTCAATGGCAAAAATTAATGAATATTGTAAATGCACAAACAGTAATTTCTCCGCATTGCAAGGTGCAATTCTGAAATTTTTTGCTTTTTCCTGCTCCTCTTAGCATGATAAAGAAGATTCAAAGAGAGTGAGATGCCAGCTCCTTTCATTCAGTCAGTAGCTTCAATCATTTCTGGACGTTTTTCAATGGCAAAAATCAATGAATATTGTAAATGCACAAACAGTAATTTCTCCGCATTGCAAGGTGCAATTCTGAAATTTTTTGCTTTTTCCTGCTCCTCTTAGCATGATAAAGAAGATTCAAAGAGAGTGAGATGCCAGCTCCTTTCATTCAGTCAGTAGCTTCAATCATTTCTGGACGTTTTTCAATGGCAAAAATCAATGAATATTGTAAATGCACAAACAGTAATTTCTCCGCATTGCAAGGTGCAATTCTGAAATTTTTTGCTTTTTCCTGCTCCTCTTAGCATGATAAAGAAGATTCAAAGAGAGTGAGATGCCAGCTCCTTTCATTCAGTCAGTAGCTTCAATCATTTCTGGTATATGAATAACATGATGTTTTTCAATGGCAAAAATCAATGAATATTGTAAATGCACAAACAGTAATTTCTCCGCATTGCAAGTTGCAATTCTGAAATTTTTTGCTTTTTCCTGCTCCTCTTAGCATGATAAAGAAGATTCAAAGAGAGTGAGATTCCGGCTCCTTTCATTCAGTCAGTAGCTTCAATCATTTCTGGACGTTTTTCAATGGCAAAAATCAATGAATATTGTAAATGCACAAACAGTAATTTCTCCGCATTGCAAGGTGCAATTCTGAAATTTTTTGCTTTTTCCTGCTCCTCTTAGCATGATAAAGAAGATTCAAAGAGAGTGAGATGCCAGCTCCTTTCATTCAGTCAGTAGCTTCAATCATTTCTGGACGTTTTTCAATGGCAAAAATCAATGAATATTGTAAATGCACAAACAGTAATTTCTCCGCATTGCAAGATGAAATTCTGAAATTTTTTGCTTTTTCCTGCTCCTCTTAGCATGATAAAGAAGATTCAAAGAGAGTGAGATGCCAGCTCCTTTCATTCAGTCAGTAGCTTCAATCATTTCTGGACGTTTTTCAATGGCAAAAATCAATGAATATTGTAAATGCACAAACAGTAATTTCTCCGCATTGCAAGGTGCAATTCTGAAATTTTTTGCTTTTTCCTGCTCCTCTTAGCATGATAAAGAAGATTCAAAGAGAGTGAGATGCCAGCTCCTTTCATTCAGTCAGTAGCTTCAATCATTTCTGGTATATGAATAACATGATGTTTTTCAATGGCAAAAATCAATGAATATTGTAAATGCACAAACAGTAATTTCTCCGCATTGCAAGGTGCAATTCTGAAATTTTTTGCTTTTTCCTGCTCCTCTTAGCATGATAAAGAAGATTCAAAGAGAGTGAGATGCCAGCTCCTTTCATTCAGTCAGTAGCTTCAATCATTTCTGGACGTTTTTCAATGGCAAAAATCAATGAATATTGTAAATGCACAAACAGTAATTTCTCCGCATTGCAAGGTGCAATTCTGAAATTTTTTGCTTTTTCCTGCTCCTCTTAGCATGATAAAGAAGATTCAAAGAGAGTGAGATGCCAGCTCCTTTCATTCAGTCAGTAGCTTCAGTCATTTCTGGAAGTTTTTCAATGGCAAAAATCAATGAATATTGTAAATGCACAAACAGTAATTTCTCCGCATTGCAAGGTGCAATTCTGAAATTTTTTGCTTTTTCCTGCTCCTCTTAGCATGATAAAGAAGATTCAAAGAGAGTGAGATGCCAGCTCCTTTCATTCAGTCAGTAGCTTCAAACATTTCTGGTATAAACATTTCTGGACGTTTTTCAATGGCAAAAATCAATGAATATTGTAAATGCACAAACAGTAATATCTCCACATTGCAAGGTGCAATGCTGAAATTTTTTTTGCTTTTTCCTGCTAATCCTAGCATGATAAAGAAGATTCAAATAGAGTGAGATGCCAGCTCCTTTCATTCAGTCAGTAGCTTCAAACATTTCTGGACGTTTTTCAATGGCAAAAATCAATGAATATTGTAAATGCACAAACAGTAATATCTCCACATTGCAAGGTGCAATTCTGAAATTTTTTGCTTTTTCCTGCTAATCCTAGCATGATAAAGAAGATTCAAAGAGAGTGAGATGTCAGCTCCTTTCATTCAGTCAGTAGCTTCAAACATTTCTGGTATATGAATAACATGATGTTTTTCAATGGCAAAAATCAATGAATATTGTAAATGCACAAACAGTAATATCTCCACATTGCAAGGTGCAATTCTGAAATTTTTTGCTTTTTCCTGCTAATCCTAGCATGATAAAGAAGATTCAAAGAGAGTGAGATGCCAGCTCCTTTCATTCAGTCAGTAGCTTCAAACATTTCTGGACGTTTTTCAATGGCAAAAATCAATGAATATTGTAAATGCACAAACAGTAATATCTCCACATTGCAAGGTGCAATTCTGAAATTGTTTGCTTTTTCCTGCTACTCCTAGCATGATAAAGAAGATTCAAAGAGAGTGAGATGCCAGCTCCTTTCATTCAGTCAGTAGCTTCAATCATTTCTGGACGTTTTTCAATGGCAAAAATCAATGAATATTGTAAATGCACAAACAGTAATTTCTCCGCATTGCAAGGTGCAATTCTGAATTTTTTTGCTTTTTCCTGCTCCTCTTAGCATGGTAAAGAAGATTCAAAGAGAGTGAGATGCCAGCTCCTTTCGTTCAGTCAGTAGCTTCAGTCATTTCTGGACGTTTTTCAATGGCAAAAATCAATGAATATTGTAAATGCACAAAAAGTAATTTCTCCGCATTGCAAGGTGCAATTCTGAAATTTTTTGCTTTTTCCTGCTCCTCTTAGCATGATAAAGAAGATTCAAAGAGAGTGAGATGCCAGCTCCTTTCATTCAGTCAGTAGCTTCAAACATTTCTGGTATAAACATTTCTGGACGTTTTTCAATGGCAAAAATCAATGAATATTGTAAATGCACAAACAGTAATATCTCCACATTGCAAGGTGCAATTCTGAAATTTTTTGCTTTTTCCTGCTAATCCTAGCATGATAAAGAAGATTCAAATAGAGTGAGATGCCAGCTCCTTTCATTCAGTCAGTAGCTTCAAACATTTCTGGACGTTTTTCAATGGCAAAATTCAATGAATATTGTAAATGCACAAACAGTAATATCTCCACATTGCAAGGTGCAATTCTGAAATTTTTTGCTTTTTCCTGCTAATTCTAGCATGATAAAGAAGATTCAAAGAGAGTGAGATGCCAGCTCCTTTCATTCAGTCAGTAGCTTCAATCATTTCTGGACGTTTTTCAATGGCAAAAATCAATGAATATTGTAAATGCACAAACAGTAATTTCTCCGCATTGCAAGGTGCAATTCTGAAATTTTTTGCTTTTTCCTGCTCCTCTTAGCATGATAAAGAAGATTCAAAGAGAGTGAGATGCCAGCTCCTTTCATTCAGTCAGTAGCTTCAATCATTTCTGGATGTTTTTCAATGGCAAAAATCAATGAATATTGTAAATGCACAAACAGTAATTTCTCCGCATTGCAAGGTGCAATTCTGAAATTTTTTGCTTTTTCCTGCTCCTCTTAGCATGATAAAGAAGATTCAAAGAGAGTGAGATGCCAGCTCCTTTCATTCAGTCAGTAGCTTCAATCATTTCTGGTATATGAATAACATGATGTTTTTCAATGGCAAAAATCAATGAATATTGTAAATGCACAAACAGTAATTTCTCCGCATTGCAAGGTGCAATTCTGAAATTTTTTGCTTTTTCCTGCTCCTCTTAGCATGATAAAGAAGATTCAAAGAGAGTGAGATGCCAGCTCCTTTCATTCAGTCAGTAGCTTCAATCATTTCTGGACGTTTTTCAATGGCAAAAATCAATGAATATTGTAAATGCACAAACAGTAATTTCTCCGCATTGCAAGATGCAATTCTGAAATTTTTTGCTTTTTCCTGCTCCTCTTAGCATGATAAAGAAGATTCAAAGAGAGTGAGATGCCAGCTCCTTTCATTCAGTCAGTAGCTTCAGTCATTTCTGGACGTTTTTCAATGGCAAAAATCAATGAATATTGTAAATGCACAAACAGTAATTTCTCCGCATTGCAAAGTGCAATTCTGAAATTTTTTGCTTTTTCCTGCTCCTCTTAGCATGATAAAGAAGATTCAAAGAGAGTGAGATGCCAGCTCCTTTCATTCAGTCAGTAGCTTCAAACATTTCTGGTATAAACATTTCTGGATGTTTTTCAATGGCAAAAATCAATGAATATTGTAAATGCACAAACAGTAATATCTCCACATTGCAAGGTGCAATGCTGAAATTTTTTGCTTTTTCCTGCTAATCCTAGGATGATAAAGAAGATTCAAATAGAGTGAGATGCCAGCTCCTTTCATTCAGTCAGTAGCTTCAAACATTTCTGGACGTTTTTCTATGGCAAAAATCAATGAATATTGTAAATGCACAAACAGTAATATCTCCACATTGCAAGGTGCAATTCTGAATTTTTTTGCTTTTTCCTGCTAATCCTAGCATGATAAAGAAGATTCAAAGAGAGTGAGATGTCAGCTCCTTTCATTCAGTCAGTAGCTTCAAACATTTCTGGTATATGAATAACATGATGTTTTTCAAAGGCAAAAATCAATGAATATTGTAAATGCACAAAAAGTAATATCTCCACATTGCAAGGTGCAATTCTGAAATTTTTTGCTTTTTCCTGCTAATCCTAGCATGATAAAGAAGATTCAAAGAGAGTGAGATGCCAGCTCCTTTCATTCAGTCAGTAGCTTCAAACATTTCTGGACGTTTTTCAATGGCAAAAATCAATGAATATTGTAAATGCACAAACAGTAATATCTCCACATTGCAAGGTGCAATTCTGAAATTTTTTGCTTTTTCCTGCTACTCCTAGCATGATAAAGAAGATTCAAAGAGAGTGAGATGCCAGCTCCTTTCATTCAGTCAGTAGCTTCAAACATTTCTGGACGTTTTTCAATGGCAAAAATCAATGAATATTGTAAATGCACAAACAGTAATATCTCCACATTGCAAGGTGCAATTCTGAAATTTTTTGCTTTTTCCTGCTAATCCTAGCATGATAAAGAAGATTCAAAGAGAGTGAGATGCCAGCTCCTTTCATTCAGTCAGTAGCTTCAAACATTTCTGGACGTTTTTCAATGGCAAAAATCAATGAATATTGTAAATGCACAAACAGTAATTTCTCCGCATTGCAAGGTGCAATTCTGAAATTTTTTGCTTTTTCCTGCTCCTCTTAGCATGATAAAGAAGATTCAAAGAGAGTGAGATGCCAGCTCCTTTCATTCAGTCAGTAGCTTCAATCATTTCTGGACGTTTTTCAATGGCAAAAATCAATGAATATTGTAAATGCACAAGCAGTAATTTCTCCGCATTGCAAGGTGCAATTCTGAAATTTTTTGCTTTTTCCTGCTCCTCTTAGCATGATAATGAAGATTCAAAGAGAGTGAGATGCCAGCTCCTTTCATTCAGTCAGTAGCTTCAATCATTTCTGGTATATGAATAACATGATGTTTTTCAATGGCAAAAATCAATGAATATTGTAAATGCACAAACAGTAATTTCTCCGCATTGCAAGTTGCAATTCTGAAATTTTTTGCTTTTTCCTGCTCCTCTTAGCATGATAAAGAAGATTCAAAGAGAGTGAGATGCCAGCTCCTTTCATTCAGTCAGTAGCTTCAATCATTTCTGGACGTTTTTCAATGGCAAAAATCAATGAATATTGTAAATGCACAAACAGTAATTTCTCCGCATTGCAAGGTGCAATTCTGAAATTTTTTGCTTTTTCCTGCTCCTCTTAGCATGATAAAGAAGATTCAAAGAGAGTGAGATGCCAGCTCCTTTCATTCAGTCAGTAGCTTCAATCATTTCTGGACGTTTTTCAATGGCAAAAATCAATGAATATTGTAAATGCACAAACAGTAATTTCTCCGCATTGCAAGGTGCAATTCTGAAATTTTTTGCTTTTTCCTGCTCCTCTTAGCATGATAAAGAAGATTCAAAGAGAGTGAGATGCCAGCTCCTTTCATTCAGTCAGTAGCTTCAATCATTTCTGGACGTTTTTCAATGGCAAAAATCAATGAATATTGTAAATGCACAAACAGTAATTTCTCCGCATTGCAAGGTGCAATTCTGAAATTTTTTGCTTTTTCCTGCTCCTCTTAGCATGATAAAGAAGATTCAAAGAGAGTGAGATGCCAGCTCCTTTCATTCAGTCAGTAGCTTCAATCATTTCTGGTATATGAATAACATGATGTTTTTCAATGGCAAAAATCAATGAATATTGTAAATGCACAAACAGTAATTTCTCCGCATTGCAAGGTGCAATTCTGAAATTTTTTGCTTTTTCCTGCTCCTCTTAGCATGATAAAGAAGATTCAAAGAGCGTGAGATGCCAGCTCCTTTCATTCAGTCAGTAGCTTCAATCATTTCTGGATGTTTTTCAATGGCAAAAATCAATGAATATTGTAAATGCACAAACAGTAATTTCTCCGCATTGCAAGGTGCAATTCTGAAATTTTTTGCTTTTTCCTGCTCCTCAGCATGATAAAGAAGATTCAAAGAGAGTGAGATGCCAGCTCCTTTCATTCAGTCAGTAGCTTCAGTCATTTCTGGACGTTTTTCAATGGCAAAAATCAATGAATATTGTAAATGCACAAACAGTAATTTCTCCGCATTGCAACGTGCAATTCTGAAATTTTTTGCTTTTTCCTGCTCCTCTTAGCATGATAAAGAAGATTCAAAGAGAGTGAGATGCCAGCTCCTTTCATTCAGTCAGTAGCTTCAAACATTTCTGGTATAAACATTTCTGGACGTTTTTCAATGGCAAAAATCAATGAATATTGTAAATGCACAAACAGTAATATCTCCACATTGCAAGGTGCAATTCTGAAATTTTTTGCTTTTTCCTGCTAATCCTAGCATGATAAAGAAGATTCAATAGAGTGAGATGCCAGCTCCTTTCATTCAGTCAGTAGCTTCAAACATTTCTGGACGTTTTTCAATGGCAAAATTCAATGAATATTGTAAATGCACAAACAGTAATATCTCCACATTGCAAGGTGCAATTCTGAAATTTTTTGCTTTTTCCTGCTAATCCTAGCATGATAAAGAAGATTCAAAGAGAGTGAGATGCCAGCTCCTTTCATTCAGTCAGTAGCTTCAATCATTTCTGGACGTTTTTCAATGGCAAAAATCAATGAATATTGTAAATGCACAAACAGTAATTTCTCCGCATTGCAAGGTGCAATTCTGAAATTTTTTGCTTTTTCCTGCTCCTCTTAGCATGATAAAGAAGATTCAAAGAGAGTGAGATGCCAGCTCCTTTCATTCAGTCAGTAGCTTCAATCATTTCTGGACGTTTTTCAATGGCAAAAATCAATGAATATTGTAACTGCACAAACAGTAATTTCTCCGCATTGCAAGGTGCAATTCTGAAATTTTTTGCTTTTTCCTGCTCCTCTTAGCATGATAAAGAAGATTCAAAGAGAGTGAGATGCCAGCTCCTTTCATTCAGTCAGTAGCTTCAATCATTTCTGGTATATGAATAACATGATGTTTTTCAATGGCAAAAATCAATGAATATTGTAAATGCACAAACAGTAATTTCTCCGCATTGCAAGGTGCAATTCTGAAATTTTTTGCTTTTTCCTGCTCCTCTTAGCATGATAAAGAAGATTCAAAGAGAGTGAGATGCCAGCTCCTTTCATTCAGTCAGTAGCTTCAATCATTTCTGGACGTTTTTCAATGGCAAAAATCAATGAATATTGTAAATGCACAAACAGTAATTTCTCCGCATTGCAAGGTGCAATTCTGAAATTTTTTGCTTTTTCCTGCTCCTCTTAGCATGATAAAGAAGATTCTAAGAGAGTGAGATGCCAGCTCCTTTCATTCAGTCAGTAGCTTCAATCATTTCTGGACGTTTTTCAATGGCAAAAATCAATGAATATTGTAAATGCACAAACAGTAATTTCTCCGCATTGCAAGGTGCAATTCTGAATTTTTTTGCTTTTTCCTGATCCTCTTAGCATGATAAAGAAGATTCAAAGAGAGTGAGATGCCAGTTCCTTTCATTCAGTCAGTAGCTTCAATCATTTCTGGTATATGAATAACATGATGTTTTTCAATGGCAAAAATCAATGAATATTGTAAATGCACAAACAGTAATTTCTCCGCATTGCAAGGTGCAATTCTGAAATTTTTTGCTTTTTCCTGCTCCTCTTAGCATGATAAAGAAGATTCAAAGAGAGTGAGATGCCAGCTCCTTTCATTCAGTCAGTAGCTTCAAACATTTCTGGTATATGAATAACATGATGTTTTTCAATGGCAAAAATCAATGAATATTGTAAATGCACAAACAGTAATTTCTCCGCATTGCAAGGTGCAATTCTGAAATTTTTTGCTTTTTCCTGCTCCTCTTAGCATGATAAAGAAGATTCAAAGAGAGTGAGATGCCAGCTCCTTTCATTCAGTCAGTAGCTTCAATCATTTCTGGACGTTTTTCAATGGCAAAAATCAATGAATATTGTAAATGCACAAACAGTAATTTCTCCGCATTGCAAGGTGCAATTCTGAAATTTTTTGCTTTTTCCTGCTCCTCTTAGCATGATAAAGAAGATTCAAAGAGAGTGAGATGCCAGCTCCTTTCATTCAGTCAGTAGCTTCAGTCATTTCTGGACGTTTTTCAATGGCAAAAATCAATGAATATTGTAAATGCACAAACAGTAATTTCTCCGCATTGCAAGGTGCAATTCTGAAATTTTTTGCTTTTTCCTGCTCCTCTTAGCATGATAAAGAAGATTCAAAGAGAGTGAGATGCCAGCTCCTTTCATTCAGTCAGTAGCTTCAAACATTTCTGGTATAAACATTTCTGGACGTTTTTCAATGGCAAAAATCAATGAATATTGTAAATGCACAAACAGTAATATCTCCACATTGCAAGGTGCAATTCTGAAATTTTTTGCTTTTTTCCTGCTAATCCTAGCATGATAAAGAAGATTCAAATAGAGTGAGATGCCAGCTCCTTTCATTCAGTCAGTAGCTTCAAACATTTCTGGACGTTTTTCAATGGCAAAATTCAATGAATATTGTAAATGCACAAACAGTAATATCTCCACATTGCAAGGTGCAATTCTGAAATTTTTTGCTTTTTCCTGCTAATCCTAGCATGATAAAGAAGATTCAAAGAGAGTGAGATGCCAGCTCCTTTCATTCAGTCAGTAGCTTCAATCATTTCTGGACGTTTTTCAATGGCAAAAATCAATGAATATTGTAAATGCACAAACAGTAATTTCTCCGCATTGCAAGGTGCAATTCTGAAATTTTTTGCTTTTTCCTGCTCCTCTTAGCATGATAAAGAAGATTCAAAGAGAGTGAGATGCCAGCTCCTTTCATTCAGTCAGTAGCTTCAATCATTTCTGGACGTTTTTCAATGGCAAAAATCAATGAATATTGTAAATGCACAAACAGTAATTTCTCCGCATTGCAAGGTGCAATTCTGAAATTTTTTGCTTTTTCCTGCTCCTCTTAGCATGATAAAGAAGATTCAAAGAGAGTGAGATGCCAGCTCCTTTCATTCAGTCAGTAGCTTCAATCATTCTTTCTGGTATATGAATATACATGATGTTTTTCAATGGCAAAAATCAATGAATATTGTAAATGCACAAACAGTAATTTCTCCGCATTGCAAGGTGCAATTCTGAAATTTTTTGCTTTTTCCTGCTCCTCTTAGCATGATAAAGAAGATTCAAAGAGCGTGAGATGCCAGCTCCTTTCATTCAGTCAGTAGCTTCAATCATTTCTGGATGTTTTTCAATGGCAAAAATCAATGAATATTGTAAATGCACAAACAGTAATTTCTCCGCATTGCAAGGTGCAATTCTGAAATTTTTTGCTTTTTCCTGCTCCTCAGCATGATAAAGAAGATTCAAAGAGAGTGAGATGCCAGCTCCTTTCATTCAGTCAGTAGCTTCAGTCATTTCTGGACGTTTTTCAATGGCAAAAATCAATGAATATTGTAAATGCACAAACAGTAATTTCTCCGCATTGCAACGTGCAATTCTGAAATTTTTTGCTTTTTCCTGCTCCTCTTAGCATGATAAAGAAGATTCAAAGAGAGTGAGATGCCAGCTCCTTTCATTCAGTCAGTAGCTTCAAACATTTCTGGTATAAACATTTCTGGACGTTTTCAATGGCAAAAATCAATGAATATTGTAAATGCACAAACAGTAATATCTCCACATTGCAAGGTGCAATTCTGAAATTTTTTGCTTTTTCCTGCTAATCCTAGCATGATAAAGAAGATTCAATAGAGTGAGATGCCAGCTCCTTTCATTCAGTCAGTAGCTTCAAACATTTCTGGACGTTTTTCAATGGCAAAATTCAATGAATATTGTAAATGCACAAACAGTAATATCTCCACATTGCAAGGTGCAATTCTGAAATTTTTTGCTTTTTCCTGCTAATCCTAGCATGATAAAGAAGATTCAAAGAGAGTGAGATGCCAGCTCCTTTCATTCAGTCAGTAGCTTCAATCATTTCTGGACGTTTTTCAATGGCAAAAATCAATGAATATTGTAAATGCACAAACAGTAATTCTCCGCATTGCAAGGTGCAATTCTGAAATTTTTTGCTTTTTCCTGCTCCTCTTAGCATGATAAAGAAGATTCAAAGAGAGTGAGATGCCAGCTCCTTTCATTCAGTCAGTAGCTTCAATCATTTCTGGACGTTTTTCAATGGCAAAAATCAATGAATATTGTAACTGCACAAACAGTAATTTCTCCGCATTGCAAGGTGCAATTCTGAAATTTTTTGCTTTTTCCTGCTCCTCTTAGCATGATAAAGAAGATTCAAAGAGAGTGAGATGCCAGCTCCTTTCATTCAGTCAGTAGCTTCAATCATTTCTGGTATATGAATAACATGATGTTTTTCAATGGCAAAAATCAATGAATATTGTAAATGCACAAACAGTAATTTCTCGCATTGCAAGGTGCAATTCTGAAATTTTTTGCTTTTCCTGCTCCTCTTAGCATGATAAAGAAGATTCAAAGAGAGTGAGATGCCAGCTCCTTTCATTCAGTCAGTAGCTTCAATCATTTCTGGACGTTTTTCAATGGCAAAAATCAATGAATATTGTAAATGCACAAACAGTAATTTCTCCGCATTGCAAGGTGCAATTCTGAAATTTTTTGCTTTTTCCTGCTCCTCTTAGCATGATAAAGAAGATTCTAAGAGAGTGAGATGCCAGCTCCTTTCATTCAGTCAGTAGCTTCAATCATTTCTGGACGTTTTTCAATGGCAAAAATCAATGAATATTGTAAATGCACAAACAGTAATTTCTCCGCATTGCAAGGTGCAATTCTGAATTTTTTTGCTTTTTCCTGATCCTCTTAGCATGATAAAGAAGATTCAAAGAGAGTGAGATGCCAGTTCCTTTCATTCAGTCAGTAGCTTCAATCATTTCTGGTATATGAATAACATGATGTTTTTCAATGGCAAAAATCAATGAATATTGTAAATGCACAAACAGTAATTTCTCCGCATTGCAAGGTGCAATTCTGAAATTTTTTGCTTTTTCCTGCTCCTCTTAGCATGATAAAGAAGATTCAAAGAGAGTGAGATGCCAGCTCCTTTCATTCAGTCAGTAGCTTCAAACATTTCTGGTATATGAATAACATGATGTTTTTCAATGGCAAAAATCAATGAATATTGTAAATGCACAAACAGTAATTTCTCCGCATTGCAAGGTGCAATTCTGAAATTTTTTGCTTTTTCCTGCTCCTCTTAGCATGATAAAGAAGATTCAAAGAGAGTGAGATGCCAGCTCCTTTCATTCAGTCAGTAGCTTCAATCATTTCTGGACGTTTTTCAATGGCAAAAATCAATGAATATTGTAAATGCACAAACAGTAATTTCTCCGCATTGCAAGGTGCAATTCTGAAATTTTTTGCTTTTTCCTGCTCCTCTTAGCATGATAAAGAAGATTCAAAGAGAGTGAGATGCCAGCTCCTTTCATTCAGTCAGTAGCTTCAGTCATTTCTGGACGTTTTTCAATGGCAAAAATCAATGAATATTGTAAATGCACAAACAGTAATTTCTCCGCATTGCAAGGTGCAATTCTGAAATTTTTTGCTTTTTCCTGCTCCTCTTAGCATGATAAAGAAGATTCAAAGAGAGTGAGATGCCAGCTCCTTTCATTCAGTCAGTAGCTTCAAACATTTCTGGTATAAACATTTCTGGACGTTTTTCAATGGCAAAAATCAATGAATATTGTAAATGCACAAACAGTAATATCTCCACATTGCAAGGTGCAATTCTGAAATTTTTTGCTTTTTCCTGCTAATCCTAGCATGATAAAGAAGATTCAAATAGAGTGAGATGCCAGCTCCTTTCATTCAGTCAGTAGCTTCAAACATTTCTGGACGTTTTTCAATGGCAAAATTCAATGAATATTGTAAATGCACAAACAGTAATATCTCCACATTGCAAGGTGCAATTCTGAAATTTTTTGCTTTTTCCTGCTAATCCTAGCATGATAAAGAAGATTCAAAGAGAGTGAGATGCCAGCTCCTTTCATTCAGTCAGTAGCTTCAATCATTTCTGGACGTTTTTCAATGGCAAAAATCAATGAATATTGTAAATGCACAAACAGTAATTTCTCCGCATTGCAAGGTGCAATTCTGAAATTTTTTGCTTTTTCCTGCTCCTCTTAGCATGATAAAGAAGATTCAAAGAGAGTGAGATGCCAGCTCCTTTCATTCAGTCAGTAGCTTCAATCATTTCTGGACGTTTTTCAATGGCAAAAATCAATGAATATTGTAAATGCACAAACAGTAATTTCTCCGCATTGCAAGGTGCAATTCTGAAATTTTTTGCTTTTTCCTGCTCCTCTTAGCATGATAAAGAAGATTCAAAGAGAGTGAGATGCCAGCTCCTTTCATTCAGTCAGTAGCTTCAATCATTTCTGGTATATGAATAACATGATGTTTTTCAATGGCAAAAATCAATGAATATTGTAAATGCACAAACAGTAATTTCTCCGCATTGCAAGGTGCAATTCTGAAATTTTTTGCTTTTTCCTGCTCCTCTTAGCATGATAAAGAAGATTCAAAGAGAGTGAGATGCCAGCTCCTTTCATTCAGTCAGTAGCTTCAATCATTTCTGGACGTTTTTCAATGGCAAAAATCAATGAATATTGTAAATGCACAAACAGTAATTTCTCCGCATTGCAAGGTGCAATTCTGAAATTTTTTGCTTTTTCCTGCTCCTCTTAGCATGATAAAGAAGATTCAAAGAGAGTGAGATGCCAGCTCCTTTCATTCAGTCAGTAGCTTCAGTCATTTCTGGACGTTTTTCAATGGCAAAAATCAATGAATATTGTAAATGCACAAACAGTAATTTCTCCGCATTGCAAGGTGCAATTCTGAAATTTTTTGCTTTTTCCTGCTCCTCTTAGCATGATAAAGAAGATTCAAAGAGAGTGAGATGCCAGCTCCTTTCATTCAGTCAGTAGCTTCAATCATTTCTGGACGTTTTTCAATGGCAAAAATCAATGAATATTGTAAATGCACAAACAGTAATTTCTCCGTATTGCAAGGTGCAATTCTGAAATTTTTTGCTTTTTCCTGCTCCTCTTAGCATGATAAAGAAGATTCAAAGAGAGTGAGATGCCAGCTCCTTTCATTCAGTCAGTAGCTACAATCATTTCTGGACGTTTTTCAATGGCAAAAATCAATGAATATTGTAAATGCACAAACAGTAATTTCTCCGCATTGCAAATTGCAATTCTGAAATTTTTTGCTTTTTCCTGCTCCTCTTAGCATGATAAAGAAGATTCAAAGAGAGTGAGATGCCAGCTCCTTTCATTCAGTCAGTAGCTTCAATCATTTCTGGACGTTTTTCAATGGCAAAAATCAATGAATATTGTAAATGCACAAACAGTAATTTCTCCGCATTGCAAGGTGCAATTCTGAAATTTTTTGCTTTTTCCTGCTCCTCTTAGCATGATAAAGAAGATTCAAAGAGAATGAGATGCCAGCTCCTTTCATTCAGTCAGTAGCTTCAATCATTTCTGGTATATGAATAACATGATGTTTTTCAATGGCAAAAATCAATGAATATTGTAAATGCACAAACAGTAATTTCTCCGCATTGCAAGGTGCAATTCTGAAATTTTTTGCTTTTTCCTGCTCCTCTTAGCATGATAAAGAAGATTCAAAGAGAGTGAGATGCCAGCTCCTTTCATTCAGTCAGTAGCTTCAATCATTTCTGGATGTTTTTCAATGGCAAAAATCAATGAATATTGTAAATGCACAAACAGTAATTTCTCCGCATTGCAAGGTGCAATTCTGAAATTTTTTGCTTTTTCCTGCTCCTCTTAGCATGATAAAGAAGATTCAGAGAGTGAGATGCCAGCTCCTTTCATTCAGTCAGTAGCTTCAGTCATTTCTGGACGTTTTTCAATGGCAAAAATCAATGAATATTGTAAATGCACAAACAGTAATTTCTCCGCATTGCAAGGTGCAATTCTGAAATTTTTTGCTTTTTCCTGCTCCTCTTAGCATGATAAAGAAGATTCAAAGAGAGTGAGATGCCAGCTCTTTTCATTCAGTCAGTAGCTTCAAACATTTCTGGTATAAACATTTCTGGACGTTTTTCAATGGCAAAAATCAATGAATATTGTAAATGCACAAACAGTAATATCTCCACATTGCAAGGTGCAATTCTGAAATTTTTTGCTTTTTCCTGCTCCTCTTAGCATGATAAAGAAGATTCAAAGAGAGTGAGATGCCAGCTCCTTTCATTCAGTCAGTAGCTTCAATCATTTCTGGACGTTTTTCAATGGCAAAAATCAATGAATATTGTAAATGCACAAACAGTAATTTCTCCGCATTGCAAGGTGCAATTCTGAAATTTTTTGCTTTTTCCTGCTCCTCTTAGCATGATAAAGAAGATTCAAAGAGAGTGAGATGCCAGCTCCTTTCATTCAGTCAGTAGCTTCAATCATTTCTGGTATATGAATAACATGATGTTTTTCAATGGCAAAAATCAATGAATATTGTAAATGCACAAACAGTAATTTCTCCGCATTGCAAGGTGCAATTCTGAAATTTTTTGCTTTTTCCTGCTCCTCTTAGCATGATAAAGAAGATTCAAAGAGAGTGAGATGCCAGCTCTTTTCATTCAGTCAGTAGCTTCAATCATTTCTGGACGTTTTTCAATGGCAAAAATCAATGAATATTGTAAATGCACAAACAGTAATTTCTCCGCATTGCAAGGTGCAATTCTGAAATTTTTTGCTTTTTCCTGCTCCTCTTAGCATGATAAAGAAGATTCAAAGAGAGTGAGATGCCAGCTCCTTTCATTCAGTCAGTAGCTTCAGTCATTTCTGGACGTTTTTCAATGGCAAAAATCAATGAATATTGTAAATGCACAAACAGTAATTTCTCCGCATTGCAAGGTGCAATTCTGAAATTCTTTGCTTTTTCCTGCTCCTCTTAGCATGATAAAGAAGATTCAAAGAGAGTGAGATGCCAGCTCCTTTCATTCAGTCAGTAGCTTCAATCATTTCTGGTATATGAATAACATGATGTTTTTCAATGGCAAAAATCAATGAATATTGTAAATGCACAAACAGTAATTTCTCCGCATTGCAAGGTGCAATTCTGAAATTTTTTGCTTTTTCCTGCTCCTCTTAGCATGATAAAGAAGATTCAAAGAGAGTGAGATGCCAGCTCCTTTCATTCAGTCAGTAGCTTCAGTCATTTCTGGACGTTTTTCAATGGCAAAAATCAATGAATATTGTAAATGCACAAACAGTAATTTCTCCGCATTGCAAGGTGCAATTCTGAAATTTTTTGCTTTTTCCTGCTCCTCTTAGCATGATAAAGAAGATTCAAAGAGAGTGAGATGCCAGCTCCTTTCATTCAGTCAGTAGCTTCAATCATTTCTGGACGTTTTTCAATGGCAAAAATCAATGAATATTGTAAATGCACAAACAGTAATTTCTCCGTATTGCAAGGTGCAATTCTGAAATTTTTTGCTTTTTCCTGCTCCTCTTAGCATGATAAAGAAGATTCAAAGAGAGTGAGATGCCAGCTCCTTTCATTCAGTCAGTAGCTACAATCATTTCTGGACGTTTTTCAATGGCAAAAATCAATGAATATTGTAAATGCACAAACAGTAATTTCTCCGCATTGCAAATTGCAATTCTGAAATTTTTTGCTTTTTCCTGCTCCTCTTAGCATGATAAAGAAGATTCAAAGAGAGTGAGATGCCAGCTCCTTTCATTCAGTCAGTAGCTTCAATCATTTCTGGACGTTTTTCAATGGCAAAAATCAATGAATATTGTAAATGCACAAACAGTAATTTCTCCGCATTGCAAGGTGCAATTCTGAAATTTTTTGCTTTTTCCTGCTCCTCTTAGCATGATAAAGAAGATTCAAAGAGAATGAGATGCCAGCTCCTTTCATTCAGTCAGTAGCTTCAATCATTTCTGGTATATGAATAACATGATGTTTTTCAATGGCAAAAATCAATGAATATTGTAAATGCACAAACAGTAATTTCTCCGCATTGCAAGGTGCAATTCTGAAATTTTTTGCTTTTTCCTGCTCCTCTTAGCATGATAAAGAAGATTCAAAGAGAGTGAGATGCCAGCTCCTTTCATTCAGTCAGTAGCTTCAATCATTTCTGGATGTTTTTCAATGGCAAAAATCAATGAATATTGTAAATGCACAAACAGTAATTTCTCCGCATTGCAAGGTGCAATTCTGAAATTTTTTGCTTTTTCCTGCTCCTCTTAGCATGATAAAGAAGATTCAGAGAGTGAGATGCCAGCTCCTTTCATTCAGTCAGTAGCTTCAGTCATTTCTGGACGTTTTTCAATGGCAAAAATCAATGAATATTGTAAATGCACAAACAGTAATTTCTCCGCATTGCAAGGTGCAATTCTGAAATTTTTTGCTTTTTCCTGCTCCTCTTAGCATGATAAAGAAGATTCAAAGAGAGTGAGATGCCAGCTCTTTTCATTCAGTCAGTAGCTTCAAACATTTCTGGTATAAACATTTCTGGACGTTTTTCAATGGCAAAAATCAATGAATATTGTAAATGCACAAACAGTAATATCTCCACATTGCAAGGTGCAATTCTGAAATTTTTTGCTTTTTCCTGCTCCTCTTAGCATGATAAAGAAGATTCAAAGAGAGTGAGATGCCAGCTCCTTTCATTCAGTCAGTAGCTTCAATCATTTCTGGACGTTTTTCAATGGCAAAAATCAATGAATATTGTAAATGCACAAACAGTAATTTCTCCGCATTGCAAGGTGCAATTCTGAAATTTTTTGCTTTTTCCTGCTCCTCTTAGCATGATAAAGAAGATTCAAAGAGAGTGAGATGCCAGCTCCTTTCATTCAGTCAGTAGCTTCAATCATTTCTGGTATATGAATAACATGATGTTTTTCAATGGCAAAAATCAATGAATATTGTAAATGCACAAACAGTAATTTCTCCGCATTGCAAGGTGCAATTCTGAAATTTTTTGCTTTTTCCTGCTCCTCTTAGCATGATAAAGAAGATTCAAAGAGAGTGAGATGCCAGCTCTTTTCATTCAGTCAGTAGCTTCAATCATTTCTGGACGTTTTTCAATGGCAAAAATCAATGAATATTGTAAATGCACAAACAGTAATTTCTCCGCATTGCAAGGTGCAATTCTGAAATTTTTTGCTTTTTCCTGCTCCTCTTAGCATGATAAAGAAGATTCAAAGAGAGTGAGATGCCAGCTCCTTTCATTCAGTCAGTAGCTTCAGTCATTTCTGGACGTTTTTCAATGGCAAAAATCAATGAATATTGTAAATGCACAAACAGTAATTTCTCCGCATTGCAAGGTGCAATTCTGAAATTCTTTGCTTTTTCCTGCTCCTCTTAGCATGATAAAGAAGATTCAAAGAGAGTGAGATGCCAGCTCCTTTCATTCAGTCAGTAGCTTCAAACATTTCTGGTATAAACATTTCTGGACGTTTTTCAATGGCAAAAATCAATGAATATTGTAAATGCACAAACAGTAATATCTCCACATTGCAAGGTGCAATTCTGAAATTTTTTGCTTTTTCCTGCTAATCCTAGCATGGTAAAGAAGATTCAAATAGAGTGAGATGCCAGCTCCTTTCATTCAGTCGGTAGCTTCAAACATTTCTGGACGTTTTTCAATGGCAAAAATCAATGAATATTGTAAATGCACAAACAGTAATATCTCCACATTGCAAGGTTCAATTCTGAAATTTTTTGCTTTTTCCTGCTAATCCTAGCATGATAAAGAAGATTCAAAGAGAATGAGATGCCAGCTCCTTTCATTCAGTCAGTAGCTTCAAACATTTCTGGTATATGAATAACATGATGTTTTTCAATGGCAAAAATCAATGAATATTGTAAATGCACAAACAGTAATATCTCCATATTGCAAGGTGCAATTCTGAAATTTTTTGCTTTTTCCTGCTAATCCTAGCATGATAAAGAAGATTCAAAGAGAGTGAGATGCCAGCTCCTTTCATTCAGTCAGTAGCTTCAAACATTTCTGGACGTTTTTCAATGGCAAAAATCAATGAATATTGTAAATGCACAAACAGTAATATCTCCACATTGCAAGGTGCAATTCTGAAATTTTTTGCTTTTTCCTGCTACTCCTAGCATGATAAAGAAGATTCAAAGAGAGTGAGATGCCAGCTCCTTTCATTCAGTCAGTAGCTTCAAACATTTCTGGACGTTTTTCAATGGCAAAAATCAATGAATATTGTAAATGCACAAACAGTAATATCTCCACATTGCAAGGTGCAATTCTGAAATTTTTTGCTTTTTCCTGCTAATCCTAGCATGATAAAGAAGATTCAAAGAGAGTGAGATGCCAGCTCCTTTCATTCAGTCAGTAGCTTCAAACATTTCTGGACGTTTTTCAATGGCAAAAATCTATGAATATTGTAAATGCACAAACAGTAATTTCTCCGCATTGCAAGGTGCAATTCTGAAATTTTTTGCTTTTTCCTGCTCCTCTTAGCATGATAAAGATTCAAAGAGAGTGAGATGCCAGCTCCTTTCATTCAGTCAGTAGCTTCAATCATTTCTGGACGTTTTTCAATGGCAAAAATCAATGAATATTGTAAATGCACAAGCAGTAATTTCTCCGCATTGCAAGGTGCAATTCTGAAATTTTTTGCTTTTTCCTGCTCCTCTTAGCATGATAAAGAAGATTCAAAGAGAGTGAGATGCCAGCTCCTTTCATTCAGTCAGTAGCTTCAATCATTTCTGGACGTTTTTCAATGGCAAAAATCAATGAATATTGTAAATGCACAAACAGTAATTTCTCCGCATTGCAAGGTGCAATTCTGAAATTTTTTGCTTTTTCCTGCTCCTCTTAGCATGAAAAAGAAGATTCAAAGAGAATGAGATGCCCGCTCCTTTCATTCAGTCAGTAGCTTCAATCATTTCTGGTATATGAATAACATGATGTTTTTCAATGGCAAAAATCAATGAATATTGTAAATGCACAAACAGTAATTTCTCCGCATTGCAAGGTGCAATTCTGAATTTTTTTGCTTTTTCCTGCTCCTCTTAGCATGATAAAGAAGATTCAAAGAGAGTGAGATGCCAGCTCCTTTCATTCAGTCAGTAGCTTCAATCATTTCTGGACGTTTTTCAATGGCAAAAATCAATGAATATTGTAAATGCACAAACAGTAATTTCTCCGCATTGCAAGGTGCAATTCTGAAATTTTTTGCTTTTTCCTGCTCCTCTTAGCATGATAAAGAAGATTCAAAGAGAGTGAGATGCCAGCTCCTTTCATTCAGTCAGTAGCTTCAAACATTTCTGGTATATGAATAACATGATGTTTTTCAATGGCAAAAATCAATGAATATTGTAAATGCACAAACAGTAATTTCTCCGCATTGCAAGGTGCAATTCTGAAATTTTTTGCTTTTTCCTGCTCCTCTTAGCATGATAAAGAAGATTCAAAGAGAGTAAGATGCCAGCTCCTTTCATTCAGTCAGTAGCTTCAATCTTTTCTGGACGTTTTTCAATGGCAAAAATCAATGAATATTGTAAATGCACAAACAGTAATTTCTCCGCATTGCAAGGTGCAATTCTGAAATTTTTTGCTTTTTCCTGCTCCTCTTAGCATGATAAAGAAGATTCAAAGAGAGTGAGATGCCAGCTCCTTTCATTCAGTCAGTAGCTTCAATCATTTCTGTTATATGAATAACATGATGTTTTTCAATGGCAAAAATCAATGAATATTGTAAATGCACAAACAGTAATTTCTCCGCATTGCAAGGTGCAATTCTGAAATTTTTTGCTTTTTCCTGCTCCTCTTAGCATGGTAAAGAAGATTCAAAGAGAGTGAGATGCCAGCTCCTTTCATTCAGTCAGTAGCTTCAATCATTTCTGGACGTTTTTCAATGGCAAAAATCAATGAATATTGTAAATGCACAAACAGTAATTTCTCCGCATTGCAAGGTGCAATTCTGAAATTTTTTGCTTTTTCCTGCTCCTCTTAGCATGATAAAGAAGATTCAAAGAGAGTGAGATGCCAGCTCCTTTCATTCAGTCAGTAGCTTCAATCATTTCTGGGTATGAATAACATGATGTTTTTCAATGGCAAAAATCAATGAATATTGTAAATGCACAAACAGTAATTTCTCCACATTGCAAGGTGCAATTCTGAAATTTTTTGCTTTTTCCTGCTCCTCTTAGCATGATAAAGAAGATTCAAAGAGAGTGAGATGCCAGCTCCTTTCATTCAGTCAGTAGCTTCAATCATTTCTGGACGTTTTTCAATGGCAAAAATCAATGAATATTGTAAATGCACAAACAGTAATTTCTCCGCATTGCAACGTGCAATTCTGAAATTTTTTGCTTTTTCCTGCTCCTCTTAGCATGATAAAGAAGATTCAAAGAGAGTGAGATGCCAGCTCCTTTCATTCAGTCAGTAGCTTCAATCATTTCTGGACGTTTTTCAATGGCAAAAATCAATGAATATTGAAAATGCACAAACAGTAATTTCTCCGCATTGCAAGGTGCAATTCTGAATTTTTTTGCTTTTTCCTGCTCCTCTTAGCATGATAAAGAAGATTCAAAGAGAGTGAGATGCCAGCTCCTTTCATTCAGTCAGTAACTTCAAACATTTCTGGTATAAACATTTCTGGACGTTTTTCAATGGCAAAAATCAATGAATATTGTAAATGCACAAACAGTAATATCTCCACATTGCAAGGTGCAATTCTGAAATTTTTTGCTTTTTCCTGCTAATCCTAGCATGATAAAGAATATTCAAATAGAGTGAGATGCCAGCTCCTTTCATTCAGTCAGTAGCTTCAAACATTTCTGGACGTTTTTCAATGGCAAAAATCAATGAATATTGTAAATGCACAAACAGTAATATCTCCACATTGCAAGGTGCAATTCTGAAATTTTTTGCTTTTTCCTGCTAATCCTAGCATGATAAAGAAGATTCAAAGAGAGTGAGATGCCAGGTCCTTTCATTCAGTCAGTAGCCTCAAACATTTCTGCTATATGAATAACATGATGTTTTTTAATGGCAAAAATCAATGAATATTGTAAATGCACAAACAGTAATATCTCCACATTGCAAGGTGCAATTCTGAAATTTTTTGCTTTTTCCTGCTAATCCTAGCATGATAAAGAAGATTCAAAGAGAGTGAGATGCCAGCTCCTTTCATTCAGTCAGTAGCTTCAAACATTTCTGGACGTTTTTCAATGGCAAAAATCAATGAATATTGTAAATGCACAAACAGTAATATCTCCACATTGCAAGGTGCAATTCTGAAATTTTTTGCTTTTTCCTGCTACTCCTAGCATGATAAAGAAGATTCAAAGAGAGTGAGATGCCAGCTCCTTTCATTCAGTCAGTAGCTTCAAACATTTCTGTACGTTTTTCAATGGCAAAAATCAATGAATATTGTAAATGCACAAACAGTAATATCTCCACATTGCAAGGTGCAATTCTGAAATTTTTTGCTTTTTCCTGCTAATCCTAGCATGATAAAGAAGATTCAAAGAGAGTGAGATGCCAGCTCCTTTCATTCAGTCAGTAGCTTCAAACATTTCTGGACGTTTTTCAATGGCAAAAATCAATGAATATTGTAAATGCACAAACAGTAATATCTCCACATTGCAAGGTGCAATTCTGAAATTTTTTGCTTTTTCCTGCTAATCCTAGCATGAAAAAGAAGATTCAAAGAGAGTGAGATGCCAGCTCCTTTCATTCAGTCAGTAGCTTCAATCATTTCTGGACGTTTTTCAATGGCAAAAATCAATGAATATTGTAAATGCACAAACAGTAATTTCTCCGCATTGCAACGTGCAATTCTGAAATTTTTTGCTTTTTCCTGCTCCTCTTAGCATGATAAAGAAGATTCAAAGAGAGTGAGATGCCCGCTCCTTTCATTCAGTCAGTAGCTTCAATCATTTCTGGTATATGAATAACATGATGTTTTTCAATGGCAAAAATCAATGAATATTGTAAATGCACAAACAGTAATTTCTCCGCATTGCAAGGTGCAATTCTGAATTTTTTTGCTTTTTCCTGCTCCTCTTAGCATGATAAAGAAGATTCAAAGAGAGTGAGATGCCAGCTCCTTTCATTCAGTCAGTAGCTTCAATCATTTCTGGACGTTTTTCAATGGCAAAAATCAATGAATATTGTAAATGCACAAACAGTAATTTCTCCGCATTGCAAGGTGCAATTCTGAAATTTTTTGCTTTTTCCTGCTCCTCTTAGCATGATAAAGAAGATTCAAAGAGAGTGAGATGCCAGCTCCTTTCATTCAGTCAGTAGCTTCAAACATTTCTGGTATATGAATAACATGATGTTTTTCAATGGCAAAAATCAATGAATATTGTAAATGCACAAACAGTAATTTCTCCGCATTGCAAGGTGCAATTCTGAAATTTTTTGCTTTTTCCTGCTCCTCTTAGCATGATAAAGAAGATTCAAAGAGAGTGAGATGCCAGCTCCTTTCATTCAGTCAGTAGCTTCAATCTTTTCTGGACGTTTTTCAATGGCAAAAATCAATGAATATTGTATATGTACAAACAGTAATTTCTCCGCATTGTAAGGTGGAATTCTGAAATTTTTTGCTTTTTCCTGCTCCTCTTAGCATGATAAAGAAGATTCAAAGATAGTGAGATGCCAGCTTCTTTCATTCAGTCAGTAGCTTCAAACATATCTGGTAAATGAATAACATGATGTTTTTCAATGGCAAAAATCAATGAATATTGTAAATGCACAAAGATTAATTTCTCCGCATTGCAAGGTGCAATTCTGAAATTTTTTGCTTTTTCCTGCTCCTCTTAGCATGATAAAGAAGACTCAAAGAGAGTTACATGCCAGCTCCTTTCATTCAGTCAGTAGCTTCAATCATTTCTGGACGTTTTTCAATGGCAAAAATCAATGAATATTGTAAATGCACAAACAGTAATTTCTCCGCATTGCAAGGTGCAATTCTGAAATTTTTTGCTTTTTCCTGCTCCTCTTAGCATGATAAAGAAGATTCAAAGAGAGTGAGATGCCAGCTCCTTTCATTCAGTCAGTAGCTTCAATCATTTCTGGACGTTTTTCAATGGCAAAAATCAATGAATATTGTAAATGCACAAACAGTAATTTCTCCGCATTGCAAGGTGCAATTCTGAAATTTTTTGCTTTTTCCTGCTCCTCTTAGCATGATAAAGAAGATTCAAAGAGAGTGAGATGCCAGCTCCTTTCATTCAGTCAGTAGCTTCAATCATTTCTGGTATATGAATAACATGATGTTTTTCAATGGCAAAAATCAATGAATATTGTAACTGCACAAACAGTAATTTCTCCGCATTGCAAGGTGCAATTCTGAAATTTTTTGCTTTTTCCTGCTCCTCTTAGCATGGTAAAGAAGATTCAAAGAGAGTGAGATGCCAGCTCCTTTCATTCAGTCAGTAGCTTCAATCATTTCTGGACGTTTTTCAATGGCAAAAATCAATGAATATTGTAAATGCACAAACAGTAATTTCTCCGCATTGCAAGGTGCAATTCTGAAATTTTTTGCTTTTTCCTGCTCCTCTTAGCATGATAAAGAAGATTCAAAGAGATTGAGATGCCAGCTCCTTTCATTCAGTCAGTAGCTTCAATCATTTCTGGACGTTTTTCAATGGCAATAATCAATGAATATTGTAAATGCACAAACAGTAATTTCTCCGCATTGCAAGGTGCAATTCTGAAATTTTTTGCTTTTTCCTGCTCCTCGTAGCATGATAAAGAAGATTCAAAGAGAGTGAGATGCCAGCTCCTTTCATTCAGTCAGTAGCTTCAATCATTTCTGGTATATGAATAACATGATGTTTTTCAATGGCAAAAATCAATGAATATTGTAAATGCACAAACAGTAATTTCTCCGCATTGCAAGGTGCAATTCTGAAATTTTTTGCTTTTTCCTGCTCCTCTTAGCATGATAAAGAAGATTCAAAGAGAGTGAGATGCCAGCTCCTTTCATTCAGTCAGTAGCTTCAATCATTTCTGGACGTTTTTCAATGGCAAAAATCAATGAATATTGTAAATGCACAAACAGTAATTTCTCCGCATTGCAAGGTGCAATTCTGAAATTTTTTGCTTTTTCCTGCTCCTCTTAGCATGATAAAGAAGATTCAAAGAGAGTGAGATGCCAGCTCCTTTCATTCGGTCAGTAGCTTCAATCATTTCTGGGTATGAATAACATGATGTTTTTCAATGGCAAAAATCAATGAATATTGTAAATGCACAAACAGTAATTTCTCCACATTGCAAGGTGCAATTCTGAAATTTTTTGCTTTTTCCTGCTCCTCTTAGCATGATAAAGAAGATTCAAAGAGAGTGAGATGCCAGCTCCTTTCATTCAGTCAGTAGCTTCAATCATTTCTGGACGTTTTTCAATGGCAAAAATCAATGAATATTGTAAATGCACAAACAGTAATTTCTCCGCATTGCAAGGTGCAATTCTGAAATTTTTTGCTTTTTCCTGCTCCTCTTAGCATGATAAAGAAGATTCAAAGAGAGTGAGATGCCAGCTCCTTTCATTCAGTCAGTAGCTTCAATCATTTCTGGACATTTTTCAATGGCAAAAATCAATGAATATTGTAAATGCACAAACAGTAATTTCTCCGCATTGCAAGGTGCAATTCTGAATTTTTTTGCTTTTTCCTGCTCCTCTTAGCATGATAAAGAAGATTCAAAGAGTGTGAGATGCCAGCTCCTTTCATTCAGTCAGTAGCTTCAAACATTTCTGGTATAAACATTTCTGGACGTTTTTCAATGGCAAAAATCAATGAATATTGTAAATGCACAAACAGTAATATCTCCACATTGCAAGGTGCAATTCTGAAATTTTTTGCTTTTTCCTGCTAATCCTAGCATGATAAAGAATATTGAAATAGAGTGAGATGCCAGCTCCTTTCATTCAGTCAGTAGCTTCAAACATTTCTGGACGTTTTTCAATGGCAAAAATCAATGAATATTGTATATGCACAAACAGTAATTTCTCCGCATTGTAAGGTGGAATTCTGAAATTTTTTGCTTTTTCCTGCTCCTCTTAGCATGATAAAGAAGATTCAAAGATAGTGAGATGCCAGCTTCTTTCATTCAGTCAGTAGCTTCAAACATTTCTGGTAAATGAATAACATGATGTTTTTCAATGGCAAAAATCAATGAATATTGTAAATGCACAAAGAGTAATTTCTCCGCATTGCAAGGTGCAATTCTGAAATTTTTTGCTTTTTCCTGCTCCTCTTAGCATGATAAAGAAGACTCAAAGAGAGTTACATGCCAGCTCCTTTCATTCAGTCAGTAGCTTCAATCATTTCTGGACGTTTTTCAATGGCAAAAATCAATGAATATTGTAAATGCACAAACAGTAATTTCTCCGCATTGCAAGGTGCAATTCTGAAATTTTTTGCTTTTTCCTGCTCCTCTTAGCATGATAAAGAAGATTCAAAGAGAGTGAGATGCCAGCTCCTTTCATTCAGTCAGTAGCTTCAATCATTTCTGGACGTTTTTCAATGGCAAAAATCAATGAATATTGTAAATGCACAAACAGTAATTTCTCCGCATTGCAAGGTGCAATTCTGAAATTTTTTGCTTTTTCCTGCTCCTCTTAGCATGATAAAGAAGATTCAAAGAGAGTGAGATGCCAGCTCCTTTCATTCAGTCAGTAGCTTCAATCATTTCTGGTATATGAATAACATGATGTTTTTCAATGGCAAAAATCAATGAATATTGTAACTGCACAAACAGTAATTTCTCCGCATTGCAAGGTGCAATTCTGAAATTTTTTGCTTTTTCCTGCTCCTCTTAGCATGGTAAAGAAGATTCAAAGAGAGTGAGATGCCAGCTCCTTTCATTCAGTCAGTAGCTTCAATCATTTCTGGACGTTTTTCAATGGGAAAAATCAATGAATATTGTAAATGCACAAACAGTAATTTCTCCGCATTGCAAGGTGCAATTCTGAATTTTTTTGCTTTTTCCTGCTCCTCTTAGCATGATAAAGAAGATTCAAAGAGAGTGAGATGCCAGCTCCTTTCATTCAGTCAGTAGCTTCAATCACTTCTGGACGTTTTTCAATGGCAAAAATCAATGAATATTGTAAATGCACAAACAGTAATTTCTCCGCATTGCAAGGTGCAATTCTGAAATTTTTTGCTTTTTCCTGCTCCTCTTAGCATGATAAAGAAGATTCAAAGAGAGTGAGATGCCAGCTCCTTTCATTCAGTCAGTAGCTTCAATCATTTCTGGTATATGAATAACATGATATTTTTCAATGGCAAAAATCAATGAATATTGTAAATGCACAAACAGTAATTTCTCCGCATTGCAAGGTGCAATTCTGAAATTTTTTGCTTTTTCCTGCTCCTCTTAGCATGGTAAAGAAGATTCAAAGAGAGTGAGATGCCAGCTCCTTTCATTCAGTCAGTAGCTTCAATCATTTCTGGACGTTTTTCAATGGCAAAAATCAATGAATATTGTAAATGCACAAACAGTAATTTCTCCGCATTGCAAGGTGCAATTCTGAAATTTTTTGCTTTTTCCTGCTCCTCTTAGCATGATAAAGAAGATTCAAAGAGAGTGAGATGCCAGCTCCTTTCATTCAGTCAGTAGCTTCAATCATTTCTGGACGTTTTTCAATGGCAAAAATCAATGAATATTGTAAATGCACAAACAGTAATTTCTCCGCATTGCAAGGTGCAATTCTGAAATTTTTTGCTTTTTCCTGCTCCTCTTAGCATGATAAAGAAGATTCAAAGAGAGTGAGATGCCAGCTCCTTTCATTCAGTCAGTAGCTTCAATCATTTCTGGACGTTTTTCAATGGCAAAAATCAATGAATATTGTAAATGCACAAACAGTAATTTCTCCGCATTGCAAGGTGCAATTCTGAAATTTTTTGCTTTTTCCTGCTCCTCTTAGCATGATAAAGATTCAAAGAGAGTGAGATGCCAGCTCCTTTCATTCAGTCAGTAGCTTCAATCATTTCTGGTATATGAATAACATGATGTTTTTCAATGGCAAAAATCAATGAATATTGTAACTGCACAAACAGTAATTTCTCCGCATTGCAAGGTGCAATTCTGAAATTTTTTGCTTTTTCCTGCTCCTCTTAGCATGGTAAAGAAGATTCAAAGAGAGTGAGATGCCAGCTCCTTTCATTCAGTCAGTAGCTTCAATCATTTCTGGACGTTTTTCAATGGCAAAAATCAATGAATATTGTAAATGCACAAACAGTAATTTCTCCGCATTGCAAGGTGCAATTCTGAATTTTTTTGCTTTTTCCTGCTCCTCTTAGCATGATAAAGAAGATTCAAAGAGAGTGAGATGCCAGCTCCTTTCATTCAGTCAGTAGCTTCAATCACTTCTGGACGTTTTTCAATGGCAAAAATCAATGAATATTGTAAATGCACAAACAGTAATTTCTCCGCATTGCAAGGTGCAATTCTGAAATTTTTTGCTTTTTCCTGCTCCTCTTAGCATGATAAAGAAGATTCAAAGAGAGTGAGATGCCAGCTCCTTTCATTCAGTCAGTAGCTTCAATCATTTCTGGTATATGAATAACATGATGTTTTTCAATGGCAAAAATCAATGAATATTGTAAATGCACAAACAGTAATTTCTCCGCATTGCAAGGTGCAATTCTGAAATTTTTTGCTTTTTCCTGCTCCTCTTAGCATGGTAAAGAAGATTCAAAGAGAGTGAGATGCCAGCTCCTTTCATTCAGTCAGTAGCTTCAATCATTTCTGGACGTTTTTCAATGGCAAAAATCAATGAATATTGTAAATGCACAAACAGTAATTTCTCCGCATTGCAAGGTGCAATTCTGAAATTTTTTGCTTTTTCCTGCTCCTCTTAGCATGATAAAGAAGATTCAAAGAGAGTGAGATGCCAGCTCCTTTCATTCAGTCAGTAGCTTCAATCATTTCTGGACGTTTTTCAATGGCAAAAATCAATGAATATTGTAAATGCACAAACAGTAATTTCTCCGCATTGCAAGGTGCAATTCTGAAATTTTTTGCTTTTTCCTGCTCCTCTTAGCATGATAAAGAAGATTCAAAGAGAGTGAGATGCCAGCTCCTTTCATTCAGTCAGTAGCTTCAATCATTTCTGGACATTTTTCAATGGCAAAAATCAATGAATATTGTAAATGCACAAACAGTAATTTCTCCGCATTGCAAGGTGCAATTCTGAATTTTTTTGCTTTTTCCTGCTCCTCTTAGCATGATAAAGAAGATTCAAAGAGAGTGAGATGCCAGCTCCTTTCATTCAGTCAGTAGCTTCAAACATTTCTGGTATAAACATTTCTGGACGTTTTTCAATGGCAAAAATCAATGAATATTGTAAATGCACAAACAGTAATATCTCCACATTGCAAGGTGCAATTCTGAAATTTTTTGCTTTTTCCTGCTAATCCTAGCATGATAAAGAATATTCAAATAGAGTGAGATGCCAGCTCCTTTCATTCAGTCAGTAGCTTCAAACATTTCTGGACGTTTTTCAATGGCAAAAATCAATGAATATTGTATATGCACAAACAGTAATTTCTCCGCATTGTAAGGTGGAATTCTGAAATTTTTTGCTTTTTCCTGCTCCTCTTAGCATGATAAAGAAGATTCAAAGATAGTGAGATGCCAGCTTCTTTCATTCAGTCAGTAGCTTCAAACATTTCTGGTAAATGAATAACATGATGTTTTTCAATGGCAAAAATCAATGAATATTGTAAATGCACAAAGAGTAATTTCTCCGCATTGCAAGGTGCAATTCTGAAATTTTTTGCTTTTTCCTGCTCCTCTTAGCATGATAAAGAAGACTCAAAGAGAGTTACATGCCAGCTCCTTTCATTCAGTCAGTAGCTTCAATCATTTCTGGACGTTTTTCAATGGCAAAAATCAATGAATATTGTAAATGCACAAACAGTAATTTCTCCGCATTGCAAGGTGCAATTCTGAAATTTTTTGCTTTTTCCTGCTCCTCTTAGCATGATAAAGAAGATTCAAAGAGAGTGAGATGCCAGCTCCTTTCATTCAGTCAGTAGCTTCAATCATTTCTGGACGTTTTTCAATGGCAAAAATCAATGAATATTGTAAATGCACAAACAGTAATTTCTCCGCATTGCAAGGTGCAATTCTGAAATTTTTTGCTTTTTCCTGCTCCTCTTAGCATGATAAAGAAGATTCAAAGAGAGTGAGATGCCAGCTCCTTTCATTCAGTCAGTAGCTTCAATCATTTCTGGTATATGAATAACATGATGTTTTTCAATGGCAAAAATCAATGAATATTGTAACTGCACAAACAGTAATTTCTCCGCATTGCAAGGTGCAATTCTGAAATTTTTTGCTTTTTCCTGCTCCTCTTAGCATGGTAAAGAAGATTCAAAGAGAGTGAGATGCCAGCTCCTTTCATTCAGTCAGTAGCTTCAATCATTTCTGGACGTTTTTCAATGGCAAAAATCAATGAATATTGTAAATGCACAAACAGTAATTTCTCCGCATTGCAAGGTGCAATTCTGAATTTTTTTGCTTTTTCCTGCTCCTCTTAGCATGATAAAGAAGATTCAAAGAGAGTGAGATGCCAGCTCCTTTCATTCAGTCAGTAGCTTCAATCACTTCTGGACGTTTTTCAATGGCAAAAATCAATGAATATTGTAAATGCACAAACAGTAATTTCTCCGCATTGCAAGGTGCAATTCTGAAATTTTTTGCTTTTTCCTGCTCCTCTTAGCATGATAAAGAAGATTCAAAGAGAGTGAGATGCCAGCTCCTTTCATTCAGTCAGTAGCTTCAATCATTTCTGGTATATGAATAACATGATATTTTTCAATGGCAAAAATCAATGAATATTGTAAATGCACAAACAGTAATTTCTCCGCATTGCAAGGTGCAATTCTGAAATTTTTTGCTTTTTCCTGCTCCTCTTAGCATGGTAAAGAAGATTCAAAGAGAGTGAGATGCCAGCTCCTTTCATTCAGTCAGTAGCTTCAATCATTTCTGGACGTTTTTCAATGGCAAAAATCAATGAATATTGTAAATGCACAAACAGTAATTTCTCCGCATTGCAAGGTGCAATTCTGAAATTTTTTGCTTTTTCCTGCTCCTCTTAGCATGATAAAGAAGATTCAAAGAGAGTGAGATGCCAGCTCCTTTCATTCAGTCAGTAGCTTCAATCATTTCTGGACGTTTTTCAATGGCAAAAATCAATGAATATTGTAAATGCACAAACAGTAATTACTCCGCATTGCAAGGTGCAATTCTGAAATTTTTTGCTTTTTCCTGCTCCTCTTAGCATGATAAAGAAGATTCAAAGAGAGTGAGATGCCAGCTCCTTTCATTCAGTCAGTAGCTTCAATCATTTCTGGTATATGAATAACATGATGTTTTTCAATGGCAAAAATCAATGAATATTGTAACTGCACAAACAGTAATTTCTCCGCATTGCAAGGTGCAATTCTGAAATTTTTTGCTTTTTCCTGCTCCTCTTAGCATGGTAAAGAAGATTCAAAGAGAGTGAGATGCCAGCTCCTTTCATTCAGTCAGTAGCTTCAATCATTTCTGGACGTTTTTCAATGGCAAAAATCAATGAATATTGTAAATGCACAAACAGTAATTTCTCCGCATTGCAAGGTGCAATTCTGAATTTTTTTGCTTTTTCCTGCTCCTCTTAGCATGATAAAGAAGATTCAAAGAGAGTGAGATGCCAGCTCCTTTCATTCAGTCAGTAGCTTCAATCACTTCTGGACGTTTTTCAATGGCAAAAATCAATGAATATTGTAAATGCACAAACAGTAATTTCTCCGCATTGCAAGGTGCAATTCTGAAATTTTTTGCTTTTTCCTGCTCCTCTTAGCATGATAAAGAAGATTCAAAGAGAGTGAGATGCCAGCTCCTTTCATTCAGTCAGTAGCTTCAATCATTTCTGGTATATGAATAACATGATGTTTTTCAATGGCAAAAATCAATGAATATTGTAAATGCACAAACAGTAATTTCTCCGCATTGCAAGGTGCAATTCTGAAATTTTTTGCTTTTTCCTGCTCCTCTTAGCATGGTAAAGAAGATTCAAAGAGAGTGAGATGCCAGCTCCTTTCATTCAGTCAGTAGCTTCAATCATTTCTGGACGTTTTTCAATGGCAAAAATCAATGAATATTGTAAATGCACAAACAGTAATTTCTCCGCATTGCAAGGTGCAATTCTGAAATTTTTTGCTTTTTCCTGCTCCTCTTAGCATGATAAAGAAGATTCAAAGAGAGTGAGATGCCAGCTCCTTTCATTCAGTCAGTAGCTTCAATCATTTCTGGACGTTTTTCAATGGCAAAAATCAATGAATATTGTAAATGCACAAACAGTAATTTCTCCGCATTGCAAGGTGCAATTCTGAAATTTTTTGCTTTTTCCTGCTCCTCTTAGCATGATAAAGAAGATTCAAAGAGAGTGAGATGCCAGCTCCTTTCATTCAGTCAGTAGCTTCAATCATTTCTGGACATTTTTCAATGGCAAAAATCAATGAATATTGTAAATGCACAAACAGTAATTTCTCCGCATTGCAAGGTGCAATTCTGAATTTTTTTGCTTTTTCCTGCTCCTCTTAGCATGATAAAGAAGATTCAAAGAGAGTGAGATGCCAGCTCCTTTCATTCAGTCAGTAGCTTCAAACATTTCTGGTATAAACATTTCTGGACGTTTTTCAATGGCAAAAATCAATGAATATTGTAAATGCACAAACAGTAATATCTCCACATTGCAAGGTGCAATTCTGAAATTTTTTGCTTTTTCCTGCTAATCCTAGCATGATAAAGAAGATTCAAAGAGAGTGAGATGCCAGCTCCTTTCATTCAGTCAGTAGCTTCAATCATTTCTGGTATATGAATAACATGATGTTTTTCAATGGCAAAAATCAATGAATATTGTAAATGCACAAACAGTAATTTCTCCGCATTGCAAGGTGCAATTCTGAAATTTTTTGCTTTTTCCTGCTCCTCTTAGCATGGTAAAGAAGATTCAAAGAGAGTGAGATGCCAGCTCCTTTCATTCAGTCAGTAGCTTCAATCATTTCTGGACGTTTTTCAATGGCAAAAATCAATGAATATTGTAAATGCACAAACAGTAATTTCTCCGCATTGCAAGGTGCAATTCTGAAATTTTTTGCTTTTTCCTGCTCCTCTTAGCATGATAAAGAAGATTCAAAGAGAGTGAGATGCCAGCTCCTTTCATTCAGTCAGTAGCTTCAATCATTTCTGGACGTTTTTCAATGGCAAAAATCAATGAATATTGTAAATGCACAAACAGTAATTTCTCCGCATTGCAAGGTGCAATTCTGAAATGTTTTGCTTTTTCCTGCTCCTCTTAGCATGATAAAGAAGATTCAAAGAGAGTGAGATGCCAGCTCCTTTCATTCAGTCAGTAGCTTCAATCATTTCTGGGTATGAATAACATGATGTTTTTCAATGGCAAAAATCAATGAATATTGTAAATGCACAAACAGTAATTTCTCCACATTGCAAGGTGCAATTCTGAAATTTTTTGCTTTTTCCTGCTCCTCTTAGCATGATAAAGAAGATTCAAAGAGAGTGAGATGCCAGCTCCTTTCATTCAGTCAGTAGCTTCAATCATTTCTGGACGTTTTTCAATGGCAAAAATCAATGAATATTGTAAATGCACAAACAGTAATTTCTCCGCATTGCAAGGTGCAATTCTGAAATTTTTTGCTTTTTCCTGCTCCTCTTAGCATGATAAAGAAGATTCAAAGTGAGTGAGATGCCAGCTCCTTTCATTCAGTCAGTAGCTTCAATCATTTCTGGACATTTTTCAATGGCAAAAATCAATGAATATTGTAAATGCACAAACAGTAATTTCTCCGCATTGCAAGGTGCAATTCTGAATTTTTTTGCTTTTTCCTGCTCCTCTTAGCATGATAAAGAAGATTCAAAGAGAGTGAGATGCCAGCTCCTTTCATTCAGTCAGTAGCTTCAAACATTTCTGGTATAAACATTTCTGGACGTTTTTCAATGGCAAAAATCAATGAATATTGTAAATGCACAAACAGTAATATCTCCACATTGCAAGGTGCAATTCTGAAATTTTTTGCTTTTTCCTGCTAATCCTAGCATGATAAAGAATATTCAAATAGGGTGAGATGCCAGCTCCTTTCATTCAGTCAGTAGCTTCAAACATTTCTGGACGTTTTTCAATGGCAAAAATCAATGAATATTGTAAATGCACAAACAGTAATATCTCCACATTGCAAGGTGCAATTCTGAAATTTTTTGCTTTTTCCTGCTAATCCTATCATGATAAAGAAGATTCAAAGAGAGTGAGATGCCAGGTCCTTTCATTCAGTCAGTAGCCTCAAACATTTCTGGTATATGAATAACATGATGTTTTTCAATGGCAAAAATCAATGAATATTGTAAATGCACAAACAGTAATATCTCCACATTGCAAGGTGCAATTCTGAAATTTTTTGCTTTTTCCTGCTAATCCTAGCATGATAAAGAAGATTCAAAGAGAGTGAGATGCCAGCTCCTTTCATTCAGTCAGTAGCTTCAAACATTTCTGGACGTTTTTCAATGGCAAAAATCAATGAATATTGTAAATGCACAAACAGTAATATCTCCACATTGCAAGGTGCAATTCTGAAATTTTTTGCTTTTTCCTGCTACTCCTAACATGATAAAGAAGATTCAAAGAGAGTGAGATGCCAGCTCCTTTCATTCAGTCAGTAGCTTCAAACATTTCTGGACGTTTTTCAATGGCAAAAATCAATGAATATTGTAAATGCACAAACAGTAATATCTCCACATTGCAAGGTGCAATTCTGAAATTTTTTGCTTTTTCCTGCTAATCCTAGCATGATAAAGAAGATTCAAATAGAGTGAGATGCCAGCTCCTTTCATTCAGTCAGTAGCTTCAAACATTTCTGGACGTTTTTCAATGGCAAAAATCAATGAATATTGTAAATGCACAAACAGTAATATCTAAACATTGCAAGGTGCAATTCTGAAATTTTTTGCTTTTTCCTGCTAATCCTAGCATGATAAAGAAGATTCAAAGATAGTGAGATGCCAGATCCTTTCATTCAGTCAGTAGCTTCAAACATTTCTGGTATATGAATAACATGATGTTTTTCAATGGCAAAAATCAATGAATATTGTAAATGCACAAACAGTAATTTCTCCACATTGCAAGGTGCAATTCTGAAATTTTTTGCTTTTTCCTGCTAATCCTAGCATGATAAAGAACATTCAAAGTGAGTGAGATGCCAGCTCCCTTCATTCAGTCAGTAGCTTCAAACATTTCTGGACGTTTTTCAATGGCAAAAATCAATGAATACTGTAAATGCACAAACAGTAAGATCTCCACATTGCAAGGTGCAATTCTGAAACCTTGCAATGCGGAGAAATTACTGTTTGTGCATTTACAATATTCATTGATTTTTGCCATTGAAAAACGTCCAGAAATGATTGAAGCTACTGACTGAATGAAAGGAGCTGGCATCTCACTCTCTTTGAATCTTCTTTATCATGCTAAGAGGAGCAGGAAAAAGCAAAAAATTTCAGAATTGCACCTTGCAATGCGGAGAAATTACTGTTTGTGCATTTACAATATTCATTGATTTTTGCCATTGAAAAACATCATGTTATTCATATACCAGAAATGTTTGAAGCTACTGACTGAATGAAAGGAGCTGGCATCTCACTCTCTTTGAATCTTCTTTATCATGCTAAGAGGAGCAGGAAAAAGCAAAAAATTTCAGAATTGCACCTTGCAATGCGGAGAAATTACTGTTTGTGCATTTACAATATTCATTGATTTTTGCCATTGAAAAACGTCCAGAAATGATTGAAGCTACTGACTGAATGAAAGGAGCTGGCATCTCACTCTCTTTGAATCTTCTTTATCATGCTAAGAGGAGCAGGAAAAAGCAAAAAATTTCAGAATTGCACCTTGCAATGCGGAGAAATTACTGTTTGTGCATTTACAATATTCATTGATTTTTGCCATTGAAAAACGTCCAGAAATGATTGAAGCTACTGACTGAATGAAAGGAGCTGGCATCTCACTCTCTTTGAATCTTCTTTATCATGCTAAGAGGAGCAGGAAAAAGCAAAAAAAATTCAGAATTGTACCTTGCAATGCGGAGAAATTACTGTTTGTGCATTTACAATATTCATTGATTTTTGCCATTGAAAAACATCATGTTATTCATATACCAGAAATGATTGAAGCTACTGACTGAATGAAAGGAGCTGGCATCTCACTCTCTTTGAATCTTCTTTTTCATGCTAAGAGGAGCAGGAAAAAGCAAAAAATTTCAGAATTGCATCTTGCAATGCGGAGAAATTACTGTTTGTGCATTTACAATATTCATTGATTTTTGCCATTGAAAAACATCCAGAAATGATTGAAGCCACTGACTGAATGAAAGGAGCTGGCATCTCACTCTCTTTGAATCTTCTTTATCATGCTAAGAGGAGCAGGAAAAAGCAAAAAATTTCAGATTTGCACCTTGCAATGCGGAGAAATTACTGCTTGTGCATTTACAATATTCATTGATTTTTGCCATTGAAAAACGTCCAGAAATGATTGAAGCTACTGACTGAATGAAAGGAGCTGGCATCTCACTCTCTTTGAATCTTCTTTATCATGCTAAGAGGAGCAGGAAAAAGCAAAAAATTTCAGAATTGCATCTTGCAATGCGGAGAAATTACTGTTTGTGCATTTACAATATTTATTGATTTTTGCCATTGAAACACGTCCAGAAATGTTTGAAGCTACTGACTGAATGAAAGGAGCTGGCATCTCACTCTCTTTGAATCTTCTTTATCATGATAGGATTAGCAGGAAAAAGCAAAAAATTTCAGATTTGCACCTTGCAATGTGGAGATATTACTGTTTGTGCATTTACAATATTCATTGATTTTTGCCATTGAAAAACGTCCAGAAATGTTTGAAGCTACTGACTGAATGAAAGGAGCTGGCATCTCACTCTCTTTGAATCTTCTTTATCATGCTAGGGTTAGCAGGAAAAAGCAAAAAATTTCAGAATTGCACCTTGCAATGTGGAGATATTACTGTTTGTGCATTTACAATATTCATTGATTTTTGCCATTGAAAAACGTCCAGAAATGTTTATACCAGAAATGTTTGAAGCTACTGACTGAATGAAAGGAGCTGGCATCTCACTCTCTTTGAATCTTATTTATCATGCTAAGAGGAGCAGGAAAAAGCAAAAAATTTCAGAATTGCACCTTGCAATGCGGAGAAATTACTGTTTGTGCATTTACAATATTCATTGATTTTTGCCATTGAAAAACATCATGTTATTCATATACCAGAAATGATTGAAGCTACTGACTGAATGAAAGGAGCTGGCATCTCACTCTCTTTGAATCTTCTTTATCATGCTAGGATTAGCAGGAAAAAGCAAAAAATTTCAGAATTGCACCTTGAAATGTGGAGATATTACTGTTTGTGCATTTACAATATTCATTGATTTTTGCCATTGAAAAACGTCCAGAAATGTTTGAAGCTACTGACTGAATGAAAGGAGCTGGCATCTCACTCTCTTTGAATCTTCTTTATCATGCTAGGATTAGCAGGAAAAAGCAAAAAATTTCAGAATTGCACCTTGCAATGTGGAGATATTACTGTTTGTGCATTTACAATATTCATTGATTTTTGCCATTGAAAAACGTCCAGAAATGTTTGAAGCTACTGACTGAATGAAAGGAGCTGGCATCTCACTCTCTTTGAATCTTCTTTATCATGCTAGGAGTAGCAGGAAAAAGCAAAAAATTTCAGAATTGCACCTTGCAATGTGGAGATATTACAGTTTGTGCATTTACAATATTCATTGATTTTTTCCATTGAAAAACGTCCAGAAATGTTTGAAGCTACTGACTGAATGAAAGGAGCTGGCATCTCACTCTCTTTGAATCTTCTTTATCATGCTAGGATTAGCAGGAAAAAGCAAAAAATTTCAGAATTGCACCTTGCAATGTGGAGATATTACTGTTTGTGCATTTACAATATTCATTGATTTTTGCCATTGAAAAACATCATGTTATTCATATACCAGAAATGTTTGAAGCTACTGACTGAATGAAAGGAGCTGGCATCTCACTCTCTTTGAATCTTCTTTATCATGCTAGGATTAGCAGGAAAAAGCAAAAAATTTCAGAATTGCACCTTGCAATGTGGAGATATTACTGTTTGTGCATTTACAATATTCATTGATTTTTGCCATTGAAAAACGTCCAGAAATGTTTGAAGCTACTGACTGAATGAAAGGAGCTGGCATCTCACTCTATTTGAATCTTCTTTATCATGCTAGGATTAGCAGGAAAAAGCAAAAAAATTCAGAATTGCACCTTGCAATGTGGAGATATTACTGTTTGTGCATTTACAATATTCATTGATTTTTGCCATTGAAAAACGTCCAGAAATGTTTATACCAGAAATGTTTGAAGCTACTGACTGAATGAAAGGAGCTGGCATCTCACTCTCTTTGAATCTTCTTTATTATGCTAAGAGGAGCAGGAAAAAGCAAAAAAATTCAGAATTGCACCTTGCAATGCGGAGAAATTACTGTTTGTGCATTTACAATATTCATTGATTTTTGCCATTGAAACACGTCCAGAAATGTTTGAAGCTACTGACTGAATGAAAGGAGCTGGCATCTCACTCTCTTTGAATCTTCTTTATCATGATAGGATTAGCAGGAAAAAGCAAAAAATTTCAGAATTGCACCTTGCAATGTGGAGATATTACTGTTTGTGCATTTACAATATTCATTGATTTTTGCCATTGAAAAACGTCCAGAAATGTTTATACCAGAAATGTTTGAAGCTACTGACTGAATGAAAGGAGCTGGCATCTCACTCTCTTTGAATCTTCTTTATCATGCTAAGAGGAGCAGGAAAAAGCAAAAAAATTCAGAATTGCACCTTGCAATGCGGAGAAATTACTGTTTGTGGATTTACAATATTCATTGATTTTTGCCATTGAAAAACATCATGTTATTCATATACCAGAAATGATTGAAGCTACTGACTGAATGAAAGGAGCTGGCATCTCACTCTCTTTGAATCTTCTTTATCATGCTAGGATTAGCAGGAAAAAGCAAAAAATTTCAGAATTGCACCTTGCAATGTGGAGATATTACTGTTTGTGCATTTACAATATTCATTGATTTTTGCCATTGAAAAACGTCCAGAAATGTTTGAAGCTACTGACTGAATGAAAGGAGCTGGCATCTCACTCTCTTTGAATCTTCTTTATCATGCTAGGATTAGCAGGAAAAAGCAAAAAATTTCAGAATTGCACCTTGCAATGTGGAGATATTACTGTTTGTGCATTTACAATATTCATTGATTTTTGCCATTGAAAAACGTCCAGAAATGTTTGAAGCTACTGACTGAATGAAAGGAGCTGGCATATCACTCTCTTTGAATCTTCTTTATCATGCTAGGAGTAGCAGGAAAAAGCAAAAAATTTCAGAATTGCACCTTGCAATGTGGAGATATTACTGTTTGTGCATTTACAATATTCATTGATTTTTTCCATTGAAAATCGTCCAGAAATGTTTGAAGCTACTGACTGAATGAAAGGAGCTGGCATCTCACTCTCTTTGAATCTTCTTTATCATGCTAGGATTAGCAGGAAAAAGCAAAAAATTTCAGAATTGCACCTTGCAATGTGGAGATATTACTGTTTGTGCATTTACAATATTCATTGATTTTTGCCATTGAAAAACATCATGTTATTCATATACCAGAAATGTTTGAAGCTACTGACTGAATGAAAGGAGCTGGCATTTCACTCTCTTTGAATCTTCTTTATCATGCTAGGATTAGCAGGAAAAAGCAAAAAATTTCAGAATTGCACCTTGCAATGTGGAGATATTACTGTTTGTGCATTTACAATATTCATTGATTTTTGCCATTGAAAAACGTCCAGAAATGTTTGAAGCTACTGACTGAATGAAAGGAGCTGGCATCTCACTCTATTTGAATCTTCTTTATCATGCTAGGATTAGCAGGAAAAAGCAAAAAATTTCAGAATTGCACCTTGCAATGTGGAGATATTACTGTTTGTGCATTTACAATATTCATTGATTTTTGCCATTGAAAAACGTCCAGAAATGTTTATACCAGAAATGTTTGAAGCTACTGACTGAATGAAAGGAGCTGGCATCTCACTCTCTTTGAATCTTCTTTATCATGCTAAGAGGAGCAGGAAAAAGCAAAAAAATTCAGAATTGCACCTTGCAATGCGGAGAAATTACTGTTTGTGCATTTACAATATTCATTGATTTTTGCCATTGAAAAACGTCCAGAAATGATTGAAACTACTGACTGAATGAAAGGAGCTGGCATCTCACTCTCTTTGAATCTTCTTTATCATGCTAAGAGGAGCAGGAAAAAGCAAAAAATTTCAGAATTGCACCTTGCAATGCGGAGAAATTACTGTTTGTGCATTTACAATATTCATTGATTTTTGCCATTGAAAAACATCATGTTATTCATATACCAGAAATGATTGAAGCTACTGACTGAATGAAAGGAGCTGGCATCTCACTCTCTTTGAATCTTCTTTATCATGCTAGGATTAGCAGGAAAAAGCAAAAAATTTCAGAATTGCACCTTGAAATGTGGAGATATTACTGTTTGTGCATTTACAATATTCATTGATTTTTGCCATTGAAAAACGTCCAGAAATGTTTGAAGCTACTGACTGAATGAAAGGAGCTGGCATCTCACTCTCTTTGAATCTTCTTTATCATGCTAGGATTAGCAGGAAAAAGCAAAAAATTTCAGAATTGCACCTTGCAATGTGGAGATATTACTGTTTGTGCATTTACAATATTCATTGATTTTTGCCATTGAAAAACGTCCAGAAATGTTTGAAGCTACTGACTGAATGAAAGGAGCTGGCATCTCACTCTCTTTGAATCTTCTTTATCATGCTAGGAGTAGCAGGAAAAAGCAAAAAATTTCAGAATTGCACCTTGCAATGTGGAGATATTACAGTTTGTGCATTTACAATATTCATTGATTTTTTCCATTGAAAAACGTCCAGAAATGTTTGAAGCTACTGACTGAATGAAAGGAGCTGGCATCTCACTCTCTTTGAATCTTCTTTATCATGCTAGGATTAGCAGGAAAAAGCAAAAAATTTCAGAATTGCACCTTGCAATGTGGAGATATTACTGTTTGTGCATTTACAATATTCATTGATTTTTGCCATTGAAAAACATCATGTTATTCATATACCAGAAATGTTTGAAGCTACTGACTGAATGAAAGGAGCTGGCATCTCACTCTCTTTGAATCTTCTTTATCATGCTAGGATTAGCAGGAAAAAGCAAAAAATTTCAGAATTGCACCTTGCAATGTGGAGATATTACTGTTTGTGCATTTACAATATTCATTGATTTTTGCCATTGAAAAACGTCCAGAAATGTTTGAAGCTACTGACTGAATGAAAGGAGCTGGCATCTCACTCTATTTGAATCTTCTTTATCATGCTAGGATTAGCAGGAAAAAGCAAAAAAATTCAGAATTGCACCTTGCAATGTGGAGATATTACTGTTTGTGCATTTACAATATTCATTGATTTTTGCCATTGAAAAACGTCCAGAAATGTTTATACCAGAAATGTTTGAAGCTACTGACTGAATGAAAGGAGCTGGCATCTCACTCTCTTTGAATCTTCTTTATTATGCTAAGAGGAGCAGGAAAAAGCAAAAAAATTCAGAATTGCACCTTGCAATGCGGAGAAATTACTGTTTGTGCATTTACAATATTCATTGATTTTTGCCATTGAAACACGTCCAGAAATGTTTGAAGCTACTGACTGAATGAAAGGAGCTGGCATCTCACTCTCTTTGAATCTTCTTTATCATGATAGGATTAGCAGGAAAAAGCAAAAAATTTCAGAATTGCACCTTGCAATGTGGAGATATTACTGTTTGTGCATTTACAATATTCATTGATTTTTGCCATTGAAAAACGTCCAGAAATGTTTATACCAGAAATGTTTGAAGCTACTGACTGAATGAAAGGAGCTGGCATCTCACTCTCTTTGAATCTTCTTTATCATGCTAAGAGGAGCAGGAAAAAGCAAAAAAATTCAGAATTGCACCTTGCAATGCGGAGAAATTACTGTTTGTGGATTTACAATATTCATTGATTTTTGCCATTGAAAAACATCATGTTATTCATATACCAGAAATGATTGAAGCTACTGACTGAATGAAAGGAGCTGGCATCTCACTCTCTTTGAATCTTCTTTATCATGCTAGGATTAGCAGGAAAAAGCAAAAAATTTCAGAATTGCACCTTGCAATGTGGAGATATTACTGTTTGTGCATTTACAATATTCATTGATTTTTGCCATTGAAAAACGTCCAGAAATGTTTGAAGCTACTGACTGAATGAAAGGAGCTGGCATCTCACTCTCTTTGAATCTTCTTTATCATGCTAGGATTAGCAGGAAAAAGCAAAAAATTTCAGAATTGCACCTTGCAATGTGGAGATATTACTGTTTGTGCATTTACAATATTCATTGATTTTTGCCATTGAAAAACGTCCAGAAATGTTTGAAGCTACTGACTGAATGAAAGGAGCTGGCATATCACTCTCTTTGAATCTTCTTTATCATGCTAGGAGTAGCAGGAAAAAGCAAAAAATTTCAGAATTGCACCTTGCAATGTGGAGATATTACTGTTTGTGCATTTACAATATTCATTGATTTTTTCCATTGAAAAACGTCCAGAAATGTTTGAAGCTACTGACTGAATGAAAGGAGCTGGCATCTCACTCTCTTTGAATCTTCTTTATCATGCTAGGATTAGCAGGAAAAAGCAAAAAATTTCAGAATTGCACCTTGCAATGTGGAGATATTACTGTTTGTGCATTTACAATATTCATTGATTTTTGCCATTGAAAAACGTCCAGAAATGTTTATACCAGAAATGTTTGAAGCTACTGACTGAATGAAAGGAGCTGGCATCTCACTCTCTTTGAATCTTCTTTATCATGCTAAGAGGAGCAGGAAAAAGCAAAAAAATTCAGAATTGCACCTTGCAATGCGGAGAAATTACTGTTTGTGCATTTACAATATTCATTGATTTTTGCCATTGAAAAACGTCCAGAAATGATTGAAACTACTGACTGAATGAAAGGAGCTGGCATCTCACTCTCTTTGAATCTTCTTTATCATGCTAAGAGGAGCAGGAAAAAGCAAAAAATTTCAGAATTGCACCTTGCAATGCGGAGAAATTACTGTTTGTGCATTTACAATATTCATTGATTTTTGCCATTGAAAAACGTCCAGAAATGATTGAAGCTACTGACTGAATGAAAGGAGCTGGCATCTCACTCTCTTTGAATCTTCTTTATCATGCTAAGAGGAGCAGGAAAAAGCAAAAAATTTCAGAATTGCACCTTGCAATGCGGAGAAATTACTGTTTGTGCATTTACAATATTCATTGATTTTTGCCATTGAAAAACATCATGTTATTCATACCCAGAAATGATTGAAGCTACTGACTGAATGAAAGGAGCTGGCATCTCACTCTCTTTGAATCTTCTTTATCATGCTAAGAGGAGCAGGAAAAAGCAAAAAATTTCAGAATTGCACCTTGCAATGCGGAGAAATTACTGTTTGTGCATTTACAATATTCATTGATTTTTGCCATTGAAAAACGTCCAGAAATGATTGAAGCTACTGACTGAATGAAAGGAGCTGGCATCTCACTCTCTTTGAATCTTCTTTATCATGCTAAGAGGAGCAGGAAAAAGCAAAAAATTTCAGAATTGCACCTTGCAATGCGGAGAAATTACTGTTTGTGCATTTACAATATTCATTGATTTTTGCCATTGAAAAAGTCCAGAAATGATTGAAGCTACTGACTGAATGAAAGGAGTTGGCATCTCACTCTCTTTGAATCTTCTTTACCATGCTAAGAGGAGCAGGAAAAAGCAAAAAATTTCAGAATTGCACCTTGCAATGCGGAGAAATTACTGTTTGTGCATTTACAATATTCATTGATTTTTGACATTGAAAAACATCATGTTATTCATATACCAGAAATAATTGAAGCTACTGACTGAATGAAAGGAGCTGGCATCTCACTCTCTTTGAATCTTCTTTATCATGCTAAGAGGAGCAGGAAAAAGCAAAAAATTTCAGAATTGCACCTTGCAATGCGGAGAAATTACTGTTTGTGCATTTACAATATTCGTTGATTTTTGCCATTGAAAAACGTCCAGAAATGATTGAAGCTACTGACTGAATGAAAGGAGCTGGCATCTCACTCTCTTTGAATCTTCTTTATGATGCTAAGAGGAGCAGGAAAAAGCAAAAAATTTCAGAATTGCACCTTGCAATGCGGAGAAATTACTGTTTGTGCATTTACAATATTCATTGATTTTTGCCATTGAAAAACGTCCAGAAATGATTGAAGCTACTGACTGAATGAAAGGAGCTGGCATCTCACTCTCTTTGAATCTTTATCATGCTAAGAGGAGCAGGAAAAAGCAAAAAATTTCAGAATTGCACCTTGCAATGCGGAGAAATTACTGTTTGTGCATTTACAATATTCATTGATTTTTGCCATTGAAAAACGTCCAGAAATGATTGAAGCTACTGACTGAATGAAAGGAGCTGGCATCTCACTCTCTTTGAATCTTCTTTATGATGCTAAGAGGAGCAGGAAAAAGCAAAAAATTTCAGAATTGCACCTTGCAATGCGGAGAAATTACTGTTTGTGCATTTACAATATTCATTGATTTTTGCCATTGAAAAACATCATGTTATTCATATACCAGAAATGATTGAAGCTACTGACTGAATGAAAGGAGCTGGCATCTCACTCTCTTTGAATCTTCTTTATCATGCTAAGAGGAGCAGGAAAAAGCAAAAAATTTCAGAATTGCACCTTGCAATGCGGAGAAATTACTGTTTGTGCATTTACAATATTCATTGATTTTTGCCATTGAAAAACGTCCAGAAATGATTGAAGCTACTGACTGAATGAAAGGAGCTGGCATCTCACTCTTTTTGAATCTTCTTTATCATGCTAAGAGGAGCAGGAAAAAGCAAAAAATTTCAGAATTGCACCTTGCAATGCGGAGAAATTACTGTTTGTGCATTTACAATATTCATTGATTTTTGCCATTGAAAAACGTCCAGAAATGATTGAAGCTACTGACTGAATGAAAGGAGCTGGCATCTCACTCTCTTTGAATCTTCTTTATCATGGTAAGAGGAGCAGGAAAAAGCAAAAAATTTCAGAATTGCAACTTGCAATGCGGAGAAATTACTGTTTGTGCATTTACAATATTCATTGATTTTTGCCATTGAAAAACGTCCAGAAATGATTGAAGCTACTGACTGAATGAAAGGAGCTGGCATCTCACTCTCTTTGAATCTTCTTTATCATGCTAAGAGGAGCAGGAAAAAGCAAAAAATTTCAGAATTGCACCTTGCAATGCGGAGAAATTACTGTTTGTGCATTTACAATATTCATTGATTTTTGCCATTGAAAAACGTCCAGAAATGATTGAAGCTACTGACTGAATGAAAGGAGCTGGCATCTCACTCTCTTTGAATCTTCTTTATCATGCTAAGAGGAGCAGGAAAAAGCAAAAAATTTCAGAATTGCAACTTGCAATGCGGAGAAATTACTGTTTGTGCATTTACAATATTCATTGATTTTTGCCATTGAAAAACATCATGTTATTCATATACCAGAAATGTTTGAAGCTACTGACTGAATGAAAGAAGCTGGCATCTCACTATCTTTGAATCTTCTTTATCATGCTAAGAGGAGCAGGAAAAAGCAAAAAATTTCAGAATTGCACCTTACAATGCGGAGAAATTACTGTTTGTGCATTTACAATATTCATTGATTTTTGCCATTGAAAAACATCCAGAAATGATTGAAGCTACTGACTGAATGAAAGGAGCTGGCATCTCACTCTCTTTGAATCTTCTTTATCATGCTAAGAGGAGCAGGAAAAAGCAAAAAATTTCAGAATTGCACCTTGCAATGCGGAGAAATTACTGTTTGTGCATTTACAATATTCATTGATTTTTGCCATTGAAAAACGTCCAGAAATGTTTGAAGCTACTGACTGAATGAAAGGAGCTGGCATCTTACTCTCTTTGAATCTTCTTTATCATGCTAGGATTAGCAGGAAAAAGCAAAAAATTTCAGAATTGCACCTTGCAATGTGGAGATATTACTGTTTGTGCATTTACAATATTCATTGATTTTTGCCATTGAAAAACGTCCAGAAATGTTTGAAGCTACTGACTGAATGAAAGGAGCAGGCATCTCACTCTCTTTGAATCTTCTTTATCATGCTAGGAGTAGCAGGAAAAAGCAAAAAATTTCAGAATTGCACCTTGCAATGTGGAGATATTACTGTTTGTGCATTTACAATATTCATTGATTTATGCCATTGAAAAACGTCCAGAAATGTTTGAAGCTACTGACTGAATGAAAGGAGCTGGCATCTCACTCTCTTTGAATCTTCTTTACCATGCTAGGATTAGCAGGAAAAAGCAAAAAATTTCAGAATTGCACCTTGCAATGTGGAGATATTACTGTTTGTGCATTTACAATATTCATTGATTTTTGCCATTGAAAAACGTCCAGAAATGTTTGAAGCTACTGACTGAATGAAAGGAGCTGGCATCTCACTCTATTTGAATCTTCTTTATCATGCTAGGATTAGCAGGAAAAAGCAAAAAATTTCAGAATTGCACCTTGCAATGTGGAGATATTACTGTTTGTGCATTTACAATATTCATTGATTTTTGCCATTGAAAAACGTCCAGAAATGTTTGTACCAGAAATGTTTGAAGCTACTGACTGAATGAAAGGAGCTGGCATCTCACTCTCTTTGAATCTTCTTTATCATGCTAAGAGGAGCAGGAAAAAGCAAAAAATTTCAGAATTGCACCTTGCAATGCGGAGAAATTACTGTTTGTGCATTTACAATATTCATTGATTTTTGCCATTGAAAAACGTCCAGAAATGATTGAAGCTACTGACTGAATGAAAGGAGCTGGCATCTCACTCTCTTTGAATCTTCTTTATCATGCTAAGAGGAGCAGGAAAAAGCAAAAAATTTCAGAATTGCACCTTGCAATGCGGAGAAATTACTGTTTGTGCATTTACAATATTCATTGATTTTTGCCATTGAAAAACATCATGTTATTCATATACCAGAAATGATTGAAGCTACTGACTGAATGAAAGGAGCTGGCATCTCACTCTCTTTGAATCTTCTTTATCATGCTAAGAGGAGCAGGAAAAAGCAAAAAATTTCAGAATTGCACCTTGCAATGCGGAGAAATTACTGTTTGTGCATTTACAATATTCATTGATTTTTGCCATTGAAAAACATCCAGAAATGATTGAAGCTACTGACTGAATGAAAGGAGCTGGCATCTCACTCTCTTTGAATCTTCTTTATCATGCTAAGAGGAGCAGGAAAAAGCAAAAAATTTCAGAATTGCACCTTGCAATGCGGAGAAATTACTGTTTGTGCATTTACAATATTCATTGATTTTTGCCATTGAAAAACGTCCAGAAATGATTGAAGCTACTGACTGAATGAAAGGAGCTGGCATCTCACTCTCTTTGAATCTTCTTTATCATGCTAAGAGGAGCAGGAAAAAGCAAAAAATTTCAGAATTGCAACTTGCAATGCGGAGAAATTACTGTTTGTGCATTTACAATATTCATTGATTTTTGCCATTGAAAAACATCATGTTATTCATATACCAGAAATGATTGAAGCTACTGACTGAATGAAAGGAGCTGGCATCTCACTCTCTTTGAATCTTCTTTATCATGCTAAGAGGAGCAGGAAAAAGCAAAAAATTTCAGAATTGCACCTTGCAATGCGGAGAAATTACTGTTTGTGCATTTACAATATTCATTGATTTTTGCCATTGAAAAACGTCCAGATATGATTGAAGCTACTGACTGAATGAAAGGAGCTGGCATCTCACTCTCTTTGAATCTTCTTTATCATGCTAAGAGGAGCAGGAAAAAGCAAAAAATTTCAGAATTGCACCTTGCAATGCGGAGAAATTACTGTTTGTGCATTTACAATATTCATTGATTTTTGCCATTGAAAAACGTCCAGAAATGATTGAAGCTACTGACTGAATGAAAGGAGCTGGCATCTCACTCTCTTTGAATCTTCTTTATCATGCTAAGAGGAGCAGGAAAAAGCAAAAAATTTCAGAATTGCACCTTGCAATGCGGAGAAATTACTGTTTGTGCATTTACAATATTCATTGATTTTTGCCATTGAAAAACATCATGTTATTCATATCCCAGAAATGTTTGAAGCTACTGACTGAATGAAAGGAGCTGGCATCTTACTCTCTTTGAATCTTCTTTATCATGCTAGGATTAGCAGGAAAAAGCAAAAAATTTCAGAATTGCACCTTGCAATGTGGAGATATTACTGTTTGTGCATTTACAATATTCATTGATTTTTGCCATTGAAAAACGTCCAGAAATGTTTGAAGCTACTGACTGAATGAAAGGAGCAGGCATCTCACTCTCTTTGAATCTTCTTTATCATGCTAGGAGTAGCAGGAAAAAGCAAAAAATTTCAGAATTGCACCTTGCAATGTGGAGATATTACTGTTTGTGCATTTACAATATTCATTGATTTATGCCATTGAAAAACGTCCAGAAATGTTTGAAGCTACTGACTGAATGAAAGGAGCTGGCATCTCACTCTCTTTGAATCTTCTTTACCATGCTAGGATTAGCAGGAAAAAGCAAAAAATTTCAGAATTGCACCTTGCAATGTGGAGATATTACTGTTTGTGCATTTACAATATTCATTGATTTTTGCCATTGAAAAACGTCCAGAAATGTTTGAAGCTACTGACTGAATGAAAGGAGCTGGCATCTCACTCTATTTGAATCTTCTTTATCATGCTAGGATTAGCAGGAAAAAGCAAAAAATTTCAGAATTGCACCTTGCAATGTGGAGATATTACTGTTTGTGCATTTACAATATTCATTGATTTTTGCCATTGAAAAACGTCCAGAAATGTTTGTACCAGAAATGTTTGAAGCTACTGACTGAATGAAAGGAGCTGGCATCTCACTCTCTTTGAATCTTCTTTATCATGCTAAGAGGAGCAGGAAAAAGCAAAAAATTTCAGAATTGCACCTTGCAATGCGGAGAAATTACTGTTTGTGCATTTACAATATTCATTGATTTTTGCCATTGAAAAACGTCCAGAAATGATTGAAGCTACTGACTGAATGAAAGGAGCTGGCATCTCACTCTCTTTGAATCTTCTTTATCATGCTAAGAGGAGCAGGAAAAAGCAAAAAATTTCAGAATTGCACCTTGCAATGCGGAGAAATTACTGTTTGTGCATTTACAATATTCATTGATTTTTGCCATTGAAAAACATCATGTTATTCATATACCAGAAATGATTGAAGCTACTGACTGAATGAAAGGAGCTGGCATCTCACTCTCTTTGAATCTTCTTTATCATGCTAAGAGGAGCAGGAAAAAGCAAAAAATTTCAGAATTGCACCTTGCAATGCGGAGAAATTACTGTTTGTGCATTTACAATATTCATTGATTTTTGCCATTGAAAAACATCCAGAAATGATTGAAGCTACTGACTGAATGAAAGGAGCTGGCATCTCACTCTCTTTGAATCTTCTTTATCATGCTAAGAGGAGCAGGAAAAAGCAAAAAATTTCAGAATTGCACCTTGCAATGCGGAGAAATTACTGTTTGTGCATTTACAATATTCATTGATTTTTGCCATTGAAAAACGTCCAGAAATGATTGAAGCTACTGACTGAATGAAAGGAGCTGGCATCTCACTCTCTTTGAATCTTCTTTATCATGCTAAGAGGAGCAGGAAAAAGCAAAAAATTTCAGAATTGCAACTTGCAATGCGGAGAAATTACTGTTTGTGCATTTACAATATTCATTGATTTTTGCCATTGAAAAACATCATGTTATTCATATACCAGAAATGATTGAAGCTACTGACTGAATGAAAGGAGCTGGCATCTCACTCTCTTTGAATCTTCTTTATCATGCTAAGAGGAGCAGGAAAAAGCAAAAAATTTCAGAATTGCACCTTGCAATGCGGAGAAATTACTGTTTGTGCATTTACAATATTCATTGATTTTTGCCATTGAAAAACGTCCAGATATGATTGAAGCTACTGACTGAATGAAAGGAGCTGGCATCTCACTCTCTTTGAATCTTCTTTATCATGCTAAGAGGAGCAGGAAAAAGCAAAAAATTTCAGAATTGCACCTTGCAATGCGGAGAAATTACTGTTTGTGCATTTACAATATTCATTGATTTTTGCCATTGAAAAACGTCCAGAAATGATTGAAGCTACTGACTGAATGAAAGGAGCTGGCATCTCACTCTCTTTGAATCTTCTTTATCATGCTAAGAGGAGCAGGAAAAAGCAAAAAATTTCAGAATTGCACCTTGCAATGCGGAGAAATTACTGTTTGTGCATTTACAATATTCATTGATTTTTGCCATTGAAAAACATCATGTTATTCATATCCCAGAAATGTTTGAAGCTACTGACTGAATGAAAGAAGCTGGCAACTCACTCTCTTTGAATCTTCTTTATCATGCTAAGAGGAGCAGGAAAAAGCAAAAAATTTCAGAATTGCACCTTGCAATGCGGAGAAATTACTGTTTGTGCATTTACAATATTCATTGATTTTTGCAATTGAAAAACGTCCAGAAATGATTGAAGCTACTGACTGAATGAAAGGAGCTGGCATCTCACTCTCTTTGAATCTTCTTTATCATGTTAAGAGGAGCAGGAAAAAGCAAAAAATTTCAGAATTGCACCTTGCAATGCGGAGAAATTACTGTTTGTGCATTTACAATATTCATTGATTTTTGCCATTGAAAAACGTCCAGAAATGATTGAAGCTACTGACTGAATGAAAGGAGCTGTTATCTCACTCTCTTTGAATCTTGTTTATCATGCTAAGAGGAGCAGGAAAAAGCAAAAAATTTCAGAATTGCACCTTGCAATGCGGAGAAATTACTGTTTGTGCATTTACAATATTCATTGATTTTTGCCATTGAAAAACATCATGTTATTCATATACCAGAAATGATTGAAGCTACTGACTGAATGAAAGGAGCTGGCATCTCACACTCTTTGAATCTTCTTTATCATGCTAAGAGGAGCAGGAAAAAGTAAAAAATTTCAGAATTGCACCTTGCAATGCGGAGAAATTACTGTTTGTGCATTTACAATATTCAATGATTTTTGCCATTGAAAAACGTCCAGAAATGATTGAAGCTACTGACTGAACGAAAGGAGCTGGCATCTCACTCTCTTTGAATCTTCTTTATCATGCTAAGAGGAGCAGGAAAAAGCAAAAAATTTCAGAATTGCACCTTGCAATGCGGAGAAATTACTGTTTGTGCATTTACAATATTCATTGATTTTTGCCATTGAAAAACATCATGTTATTCATATACCAGAAATGTTTGAAGCTACTGACTGAATGAAAGGAGCTGGCATCTCACTCTCTTTGAATCTTCTTCATAATGCTAAGAGGAGCAGGAAAAAGCAAAAAATTTCAGAATTGCACCTTGCAATGCGGAGAAATTACTGTTTGTGCATTTACAATATTCATTGATTTTTGCCATTGAAAAACGTCCAGAAATGATTGAAGCTACTGACTGAATGAAAGGAGCTGGCATCTCACTCTCTTTGAATCTTCTTTATCATGCTAAGAGGAGCAGGAAAAAGCAAAAAATTTCAGAATTGCACCTTGCAATGCGGAGAAATTACTGTTTGTGCATTTACAATATTCATTGATTTTTGCCATTGAAAAACATCATGTTATTCATATACCAGAAATGTTTGAAGCTACTGACTGAATGAAAGGAGCTGGCATCTCACTCTCTTTGAATCTTCTTTATCATGCTAAGAGGAGCAGGAAAAAGCAAAAAATTTCAGAATTGCACCTTGCAATGCGGATAAATTACTGTTTGTGCATTTACAATATTCATTGATTTTTGCCATTGAAAAATGTCCAGAAATGATTGAAGCTACTGACTGAATGAAAGGAGCTGGCATCTCACTCTCTTTGAATCTTGTTTATCATGCTAAGAGGAGCAGGAAAAAGCAAAAAATTTCAGAATTGCACCTTGCAATGCGGAGAAATTACTGTTTGTGCATTTACAATATTCATTGATTTTTGCCATTGAAAAACGTCCAGAAATTATTGAAGCTACTGACTGAATGAAAGGAGCTGGCATCTCACTCTCTTTGAAACTTCTTTATCATGCTAAGAGGAGCAGGAAAAAGCAAAAATTTTCAGAATTGCACCTTGCAATGCGGAGAAATTACTGTTTGTGCATTTACAATATTCATTGATTTTTGCCATTGAAAAACGTCCAGAAATGATTGAAGCTACTGACTGAATGAAAGGAGCTGGCATCTCACTCTCTTTGAATCTTCTTTATCATGCTAAGAGGAGCAGGAAAAAGCAAAAAATTTCAGAATTGCACCTTGCAATGCGGAGAAATTACTGTTTGTGCATTTACAATATTCATTGATTTTTGCCATTGAAAAACATCATGTTATTCATATACCAGAAATGTTTGAAGCTACTGACTGAATGAAAGGAGCTGGCATCTCACTCTCTTTGAATCTTCTTTATCATGCTAAGAGGAGCAGGAAAAAGCAAAAAATTTCAGAATTGCACCTTGCAATGCGGAGAAATTACTGTTTGTGCATTTACAATATTCATTGATTTTTGCCATTGAAAAACATCATGTTATTCATATACCAGAAATGATTGAAGCTACTGACTGAATGAAAGGAGCTGGCATCTCACTCTCTTTGAATCTTCTTTATCATGCTAAGAGGAGCAGGATAAAGCAAAAAATTTCAGACTTGCACCTTGCAATGCGGAGAAATTACTGTTTGTGCATTTACAATATTCATTGATTTTTGCCATTGAAAAACATCATGTTATTCATATACCAGAAATGTTTGAAGCTACTGATTGAATGAAAGGAGCTGGCATCTCACTCTCTTTGAATCTTCTTTATCATGCTAAGAGGAGCAGGAAAAAGCAAAAAATTTCAGACTTGCACCTTGCAATGCGGAGAAATTACTGTTTGTGCATTTACAATATTCATTGATTTTTGCCATTGAAAAACATCATGTTATTCATATACCAGAAATGTTTGAAGCTACTGACTGAATGAAAGGAGCTGGCATCTCACTCTCTTTGAATCTTCTTTATCATGCTAAGAGGAGCAGGAAAAAGCAAAAAATTTCAGAATTGCACCTTGCAATGCGGAGAAATTACTGTTTGTGCATTTACAATATTCATTGATTTTTGCCATTGAAAAACGTCCAGAAATGATTGAAGCTACTGACTGAATGAAAGGAGCTGGAATCTCACTCTCTTTGAATCTTCTTTATCATGCTAAGAGGAGCAGGAAAAAGCAAAAAATTTCAGAATTGCACCTTGCAATGCGGAGAAATTATAGTTTGTGCATTTACAATATTCATTGATTTTTGCCATTGAAAAACATCCAGAAATGATTGAAGCTACTGACTGAATGGAGCTGGCATCTCACTCTCTTTGAATCTTGTTTATCATGCTAAGAGGAGCAGGAAAAAGCAAAAAATTTCAGAATTGCACCTTGCAATGTGGAGAAATTACTGTTTGTGCATTTACAATATTCATTGATTTTTGCCATTGAAAAACGTCCAGAAATGATTGAAGCTACTGACTGAATGAAAGGAGCTGGCATCTCACTCTCTTTGAATCTTCTTTATCATGCTAAGAGGAGCAGGAAAAAGCAAAAAATTTCAGAATTGCACCTTGCAATGCGGAGAAATTACTGTTTGTGCATTTACAATATTCATTGATTTTTGCTATTGAAAAACATCATGTTATTCATATACCAGAAATGATTGAAGCTACTGACTGAATGAAAGGAGCTGGCATCTCACTCTCTTTGAATCTTCTTTATCATGCTAAGAGGAGCAGGAAAAAGCAAAAAATTTCAGAATTGCACCTTGCAATTCGGAGAAATTACAGTTTGTGCATTTACAATATTCATTGATTTTTGCCATTGAAAAACGTCCAGAAATGATTGAAGCTACTGACTGAATGAAAGGAGCTGGCATCTCACTCTCTTTGAATCTTCTTTATCATGCTAAGAGGAGCAGGAAAAAGCAAAAAATTTCAGAATTGCACCTTGCAATGCGGAGAAATTACTGTTTGTGCATTTACAATATTCATTGATTTTTGCCATTGAAAAACGTCCAGAAATGATTGAAGGTACTGACTGAATGAAAGGAGCTGGCATATCACTCTCTTTGAATCTTCTTTATCATGCTAAGAGGAGCAGGAAAAAGCAAAAAATTTCAGAATTGCACCTTGCAATGCGGAGAAATTACTGTTTGTGCATTTACAATATTCATTGATTTTTGCCATTGAAAAACGTCCAGAAATGATTGAAGCTACTGACTGAATGAAAGGAGCTGGCATCTCACTCTCTTTGAATCTTCTTTATCATGCTAAGAGGAGCAGGAAAAAGCAAAAAATTTCAGAATTGCACCTTGCAATGCGGAGAAATTACTGTTTGTGCATTTACAATATTCATTGATTTTTGCCATTGAAAAATGTCCAGAAATGATTGAAGCTACTGACTGAATGAAAGGAGCTGGCATCTCCCTCTCTTTGAATCTTCTTTATCATGCTAAGAGGAGCAGGAAAAAGCAAAAAATTTCAGAATTGCGCCTTGCAATGCGGAGAAATTACTGTTTGTGCATTTACAAAATTCATTGATTTTTGCCATTGAAAAACATCATGTTATTCATATACCAGAAATGATTGAAGCTACTGACTGAAGGAAAGGAGCTGGCATCTCACTCTCTTTGAATCTTCTTTATCATGCTAAGAGGAGCAGGAAAAAGCAAAAAATTTCAGAATTGCACCTTGCAATGCGGAGAAATTACTGTTTGTGCATTTACAATATTCATTGATTTTTGCCATTGAAAAACATCCAGAAATGATTGTAGCTACTGACTGAATGAAAGGAGCTGGCATCTCACTCTCTTTGAATCTTCTTTATCATGCTAAGAGGAGCAGGAAAAAGCAAAAAATTTCAGAATTGCACCTTGCAATGCGGAGAAATTACTGTTTGTGCATTTACAATATTCATTGATTTTTGCGATTGAAAAACATCATGTTATTCATATACCAGAAATGATTGAAGCTACTGACTGAATGAAAGGAGCTGGCATCTCACTCTCTTTGAATCTTCTTTATCATGCTAAGAGGAGCAGGAAAAAGTAAAAAATTTCAGAATTGCACCTTGCAATGCGGAGAAATTACTGTTTGTGCATTTACAATATTCAATGATTTTTGCCATTGAAAAACGTCCAGAAATGATTGAAGCTACTGACTGAATGAAAGGAGCTGGCATCTCACTCTCTTTGAATCTTGTTTATCATGCTAAGAGGAGCAGGAAAAAGCAAAAAATTTCAGAATTGCACCTTGCAATGCGGAGAAATTACTGTTTGTGCATTTACAATATTCATTGATTTTTGCCATTGAAAAACATCATGTTATTCATATACCAGAAATGATTGAAGCTACTGACTGAATGAAAGGAGCTGGCATCTCACTCTCTTTGAATCTTCTTTATCATGCTAAGAGGAGCAGGAAAAAGCAAAAAATTTCAGAATTGCACCTTGCAATGCGGAGAAATTACAGTTTGTGCATTTACAATATTCATTGATTTTTGCCATTGAAAAACGTCCAGAAATGATTGAAGCTACTGACTGAATGAAAGGAGCTGGCATCTCACTCTCTTTGAATCTTCTTTATCATGCTAAGAGGAGCAGGAAAAAGCAAAAAATTTCAGAATTGCACCTTGCAATGCGGAGAAATTACTGTTTGTGCATTTACAATATTCATTGATTTTTGCCATTGAAAAACGTCCAGAAATGATTGAAGGTACTGACTGAATGAAAGGAGCTGGCATCTCACTCTCTTTGAATCTTCTTTATCATGCTAAGAGGAGCAGGAAAAAGCAAAAAATTTCAGAATTGCACCTTGCAATGCGGAGAAATTACTGTTTGTGCATTTACAATATTCATTGATTTTTGCCATTGAAAAACGTCCAGAAATGATTGAAGCTACTGACTGAATGAAAGGAGCTGGCATCTCACTCTCTTTGAATCTTCTTTATCATGCTAAGAGGAGCAGGAAAAAGCAAAAAATTTCAGAATTGCACCTTGCAATGCGGAGAAATTACTGTTTGTGCATTTACAATATTCATTGATTTTTGCCATTGAAAAATGTCCAGAAATGATTGAAGCTACTGACTGAATGAAAAGAGCTGGCATCTCACTCTCTTTGAATCTTCTTTATCATGCTAAGAGGAGCAGGAAAAAGCAAAAAATTTCAGAATTGCGCCTTGCAATGCGGAGAAATTACTGTTTGTGCATTTACAAAATTCATTGATTTTTGCCATTGAAAAACATCATGTTATTCATATACCAGAAATGATTGAAGCTACTGACTGAAGGAAAGGAGCTGGCATCTCACTCTCTTTGAATCTTCTTTATCATGCTAAGAGGAGCAGGAAAAAGCAAAAAATTTCAGAATTGCACCTTGCAATGCGGAGAAATTACTGTTTGTGCATTTACAATATTCATTGATTTTTGCCATTGAAAAACATCCAGAAATGATTGAAGCTACTGACTGAATGAAAGGAGCTGGCATCTCAGTCTCTTTGAATCTTCTTTATCATGCTAAGAGGAGCAGGAAAAAGCAAAAAATTTCAGAATTGCACCTTGCAATGCGGAGAAATTACTGTTTGTGCATTTACAATATTCATTGATTTTTGCGAATGAAAAACATCATGTTATTCATATACCAGAAATGATTGAAGCTACTGACTGAATGAAAGGAGCTGGCATCTCACTCTCTTTGAATCTTCTTTATCATGCTAAGAGGAGCAGGAAAAAGTAAAAAATTTCAGAATTGCACCTTGCAATGCGGAGAAATTACTGTTTGTGCATTTACAATATTCAATGATTTTTGCCATTGAAAAACGTCCAGAAATGATTGAAGCTACTGACTGAATGAAAGGAGCTGGCATCTCACTCTCTTTGAATCTTGTTTATCATGCTAAGAGGAGCAGGAAAAAGCAAAAAATTTCAGAATTGCACCTTGCAATGCGGAGATATTACTGTTTGTGCATTTACAATATTCATTGATTTTTGCCATTGAAAAACGTCCAGAAATGATTGAAGCTACTGACTGAATGAAAGGAGCTGGCATCTCACTCTCTTTGAATCTTCTTTATCATGCTAAGAGGAGCAGGAAAAAGCAAAAAATTTCAGAATTGCACCTTGCAATGCGGAGAAATTACTGTTTGTGCATTTACAATATTCATTGATTTTTGCCATTGAAAAACATGTTATTCATATACCAGAAATGTTTGAAGCTCCTGACTGAATGAAAGGAGCTGGCACCTCACTCTCTTTGAATCTTCTTTATCATGCTAAGAGGAGCAGGAAAAAGCAAAAAATTTCAGAATTGCACCTTGCAATGCGGAGAAATTACTGTTTGTGCATTTACAATATTCATTGATTTTTGCCATTGAAAAACGTCCAGAAATGATTGAAGCTACTGACTGAATGAAAGGAGCTGTCATCTCACTCTCTTTGAATCTTCTTTATCATGCTAAGAGGAGCAGGAAAAAGCAAAAAATTTCAGAATTGCACCTTGCAATGCGGAGAAATTACTGTTTGTGCATTTACAATATTCATTGATTTTTGCCATTGAAAAATGTCCAGAAATGATTGAAGCTACTGACTGAATGAAAGGAGCTGGCATCTCACTATCTTTGAATCTTCTTTATCATGCTAGGATTAGCAGGAAAAAGCAAAAAATTTCAGAATTGCACCTTGCAATGTGGAGATATTACTGTTTGTGCATTTACAATATTCATTGATTTTTGCCATTGAAAAACATGTTTTTCATATACCAGAAATGTTTGAAGCTACTGACTGAATGAAAGGAGCTGGCATCTCACTCTCTTTGAATCTTCTTTATCATGCTAGGATTAACAGGAAAAAGCAAAAAATTTCAGAATTTCACCTTGCAATGTGGAGATATTACTGTTTGTGCATTTACAATATTCATTGATTTTTGCCATTGAAAAACATGTTTTTCATATACCAGAAATGTTTGAAGCTACTGACTGAATGAAAGGAGCTGGCATCTCACTCTCTTTGAATCTTCTTTATCATGCTAGGATTAACAGGAAAAAGCAAAAAATTTCAGAATTGCACCTTGCAATGTGGAGATATTACTGTTTGTGCATTTACAATATTCATTGATTTTTGCCATTGAAAAACATGTTTTTCATATACCAGAAATGTTTGAAGCTACTGACTGAATGAAAGGAGCTGGCATCTCACTCTCTTTGAATCTTCTTTATCATGCTAGGATTAACAGGAAAAAGCAAAAAATTTCAGAATTGCACCTTGCAATGTGGAGATATTACTGTTTGTGCATTTACAATATTCATTGATTTTTGCCATTGAAAAACGTCCAGAAATGTTTGAAGCTACTGACTGAATGAAAGGAGCTGGCATCTCACTCTCTTTGAATCTTCTTTATCATGCTAGGATTAGCAGGAAAAAGCAAAAAATTTCAGAATTGCACCTTGCAATGTGGAGATATTACTGTTTGTGCATTTACAATATTCATTGATTTTTGCCATTGAAAAACATGTTTTTCATATACCAGAAATGTTTGAAGCTACTGACTGAATGAAAGGAGCTGGCATCTCACTCTCTTTGAATCTTCTTTATCATGCTAGGATTAGCAGGAAAAAGCAAAAAATTTCAGAATTGCACCTTGCAATGTGGAGATATTACTGTTTGTGCATTTACAATATTCATTGATTTTTGCCATTGAAAAACGTTTTTCATATACCAGAAATGTTTGAAGCTACTGACTGAATGAAAGGAGCTGGCATCTCACTCTCTTTGAATCTTCTTTATCATGCTAGGATTAACAGGAAAAAGCAAAAAATTTCAGAATTGCACCTTGCAATGTGGAGATATTACTGTTTGTGCATTTACAATATTCATTGATTTTTGCCATTGAAAAACGTCCAGAAATGTTTGAAGCTACTGACTGAATGAAAGGAGCTGGCATCTCACTCTCTTTGAATCTTCTTTATCATGCTAGGATTAACAGGAAAAAGCTAAAAATTTCAGAATTGCACCTTGCAATGTGGAGATATTACTGTTTGTGCATTTACAATATTCATTGATTTTTGCCATTGAAAAACATGTTTTTCATATACCAGAAATGTTTGAAGCTACTGACTGAATGAAAGGATCTGGCATCTCACTCTCTTTGAATCTTCTTTATCATGCTAGGATTAGCAGGAAAAAGCAAAAAATTTCAGAATTGCGCCTTGCAATGCGGAGAAATTACTGTTTGTGCATTTACAAAATTCATTGATTTTTGCCATTGAAAAACATCATGTTATTCATATACCAGAAATGATTGAAGCTACTGACTGAAGGAAAGGAGCTGGCATCTCACTCTCTTTGAATCTTCTTTATCATGCTAAGAGGAGCAGGAAAAAGCAAAAAATTTCAGAATTGCACCTTGCAATGCGGAGAAATTACTGTTTGTGCATTTACAATATTCATTGATTTTTGCCATTGAAAAACATCCAGAAATGATTGTAGCTACTGACTGAATGAAAGGAGCTGGCATCTCACTCTCTTTGAATCTTCTTTATCATGCTAAGAGGAGCAGGAAAAAGCAAAAAATTTCAGAATTGCACCTTGCAATGCGGAGAAATTACTGTTTGTGCATTTACAATATTCATTGATTTTTGCGATTGAAAAACATCATGTTATTCATATACCAGAAATGATTGAAGCTACTGACTGAATGAAAGGAGCTGGCATCTCACTCTCTTTGAATCTTCTTTATCATGCTAAGAGGAGCAGGAAAAAGTAAAAAATTTCAGAATTGCACCTTGCAATGCGGAGAAATTACTGTTTGTGCATTTACAATATTCAATGATTTTTGCCATTGAAAAACGTCCAGAAATGATTGAAGCTACTGACTGAATGAAAGGAGCTGGCATCTCACTCTCTTTGAATCTTGTTTATCATGCTAAGAGGAGCAGGAAAAAGCAAAAAATTTCAGAATTGCACCTTGCAATGCGGAGAAATTACTGTTTGTGCATTTACAATATTCATTGATTTTTGCCATTGAAAAACATCATGTTATTCATATACCAGAAATGATTGAAGCTACTGACTGAATGAAAGGAGCTGGCATCTCACTCTCTTTGAATCTTCTTTATCATGCTAAGAGGAGCAGGAAAAAGCAAAAAATTTCAGAATTGCACCTTGCAATGCGGAGAAATTACAGTTTGTGCATTTACAATATTCATTGATTTTTGCCATTGAAAAACGTCCAGAAATGATTGAAGCTACTGACTGAATGAAAGGAGCTGGCATCTCACTCTCTTTGAATCTTCTTTATCATGCTAAGAGGAGCAGGAAAAAGCAAAAAATTTCAGAATTGCACCTTGCAATGCGGAGAAATTACTGTTTGTGCATTTACAATATTCATTGATTTTTGCCATTGAAAAACGTCCAGAAATGATTGAAGGTACTGACTGAATGAAAGGAGCTGGCATCTCACTCTCTTTGAATCTTCTTTATCATGCTAAGAGGAGCAGGAAAAAGCAAAAAATTTCAGAATTGCACCTTGCAATGCGGAGAAATTACTGTTTGTGCATTTACAATATTCATTGATTTTTGCCATTGAAAAACGTCCAGAAATGATTGAAGCTACTGACTGAATGAAAGGAGCTGGCATCTCACTCTCTTTGAATCTTCTTTATCATGCTAAGAGGAGCAGGAAAAAGCAAAAAATTTCAGAATTGCACCTTGCAATGCGGAGAAATTACTGTTTGTGCATTTACAATATTCATTGATTTTTGCCATTGAAAAATGTCCAGAAATGATTGAAGCTACTGACTGAATGAAAAGAGCTGGCATCTCACTCTCTTTGAATCTTCTTTATCATGCTAAGAGGAGCAGGAAAAAGCAAAAAATTTCAGAATTGCGCCTTGCAATGCGGAGAAATTACTGTTTGTGCATTTACAAAATTCATTGATTTTTGCCATTGAAAAACATCATGTTATTCATATACCAGAAATGATTGAAGCTACTGACTGAAGGAAAGGAGCTGGCATCTCACTCTCTTTGAATCTTCTTTATCATGCTAAGAGGAGCAGGAAAAAGCAAAAAATTTCAGAATTGCACCTTGCAATGCGGAGAAATTACTGTTTGTGCATTTACAATATTCATTGATTTTTGCCATTGAAAAACATCCAGAAATGATTGAAGCTACTGACTGAATGAAAGGAGCTGGCATCTCAGTCTCTTTGAATCTTCTTTATCATGCTAAGAGGAGCAGGAAAAAGCAAAAAATTTCAGAATTGCACCTTGCAATGCGGAGAAATTACTGTTTGTGCATTTACAATATTCATTGATTTTTGCGAATGAAAAACATCATGTTATTCATATACCAGAAATGATTGAAGCTACTGACTGAATGAAAGGAGCTGGCATCTCACTCTCTTTGAATCTTCTTTATCATGCTAAGAGGAGCAGGAAAAAGTAAAAAATTTCAGAATTGCACCTTGCAATGCGGAGAAATTACTGTTTGTGCATTTACAATATTCAATGATTTTTGCCATTGAAAAACGTCCAGAAATGATTGAAGCTACTGACTGAATGAAAGGAGCTGGCATCTCACTCTCTTTGAATCTTGTTTATCATGCTAAGAGGAGCAGGAAAAAGCAAAAAATTTCAGAATTGCACCTTGCAATGCGGAGAAATTACTGTTTGTGCATTTACAATATTCATTGATTTTTGCCATTGAAAAACGTCCAGAAATGATTGAAGCTACTGACTGAATGAAAGGAGCTGGCATCTCACTCTCTTTGAATCTTCTTTATCATGCTAAGAGGAGCAGGAAAAAGCAAAAAATTTCAGAATTGCACCTTGCAATGCGGAGAAATTACTGTTTGTGCATTTACAATATTCATTGATTTTTGCCATTGAAAAACATGTTATTCATATACCAGAAATGTTTGAAGCTCCTGACTGAATGAAAGGAGCTGGCACCTCACTCTCTTTGAATCTTCTTTATCATGCTAAGAGGAGCAGGAAAAAGCAAAAAATTTCAGAATTGCACCTTGCAATGCGGAGAAATTACTGTTTGTGCATTTACAATATTCATTGATTTTTGCCATTGAAAAACGTCCAGAAATGATTGAAGCTACTGACTGAATGAAAGGAGCTGTCATCTCACTCTCTTTGAATCTTCTTTATCATGCTAAGAGGAGCAGGAAAAAGCAAAAAATTTCAGAATTGCACCTTGCAATGCGGAGAAATTACTGTTTGTGCATTTACAATATTCATTGATTTTTGCCATTGAAAAATGTCCAGAAATGATTGAAGCTACTGACTGAATGAAAGGAGCTGGCATCTCACTCTCTTTGAATCTTCTTTATCATGCTAGGATTAGCAGGAAAAAGCAAAAAATTTCAGAATTGCACCTTGCAATGTGGAGATATTACTGTTTGTGCATTTACAATATTCATTGATTTTTGCCATTGAAAAACATGTTTTTCATATACCAGAAATGTTTGAAGCTACTGACTGAATGAAAGGAGCTGGCATCTCACTCTCTTTGAATCTTCTTTATCATGCTAGGATTAACAGGAAAAAGCAAAAAATTTCAGAATTTCACCTTGCAATGTGGAGATATTACTGTTTGTGCATTTACAATATTCATTGATTTTTGCCATTGAAAAACATGTTTTTCATATACCAGAAATGTTTGAAGCTACTGACTGAATGAAAGGAGCTGGCATCTCACTCTCTTTGAATCTTCTTTATCATGCTAGGATTAACAGGAAAAAGCAAAAAATTTCAGAATTGCACCTTGCAATGTGGAGATATTACTGTTTGTGCATTTACAATATTCATTGATTTTTGCCATTGAAAAACATGTTTTTCATATACCAGAAATGTTTGAAGCTACTGACTGAATGAAAGGAGCTGGCATCTCACTCTCTTTGAATCTTCTTTATCATGCTAGGATTAACAGGAAAAAGCAAAAAATTTCAGAATTGCACCTTGCAATGTGGAGATATTACTGTTTGTGCATTTACAATATTCATTGATTTTTGCCATTGAAAAACGTCCAGAAATGTTTGAAGCTACTGACTGAATGAAAGGAGCTGGCATCTCACTCTCTTTGAATCTTCTTTATCATGCTAGGATTAGCAGGAAAAAGCAAAAAATTTCAGAATTGCACCTTGCAATGTGGAGATATTACTGTTTGTGCATTTACAATATTCATTGATTTTTGCCATTGAAAAACATGTTTTTCATATACCAGAAATGTTTGAAGCTACTGACTGAATGAAAGGAGCTGGCATCTCACTCTCTTTGAATCTTCTTTATCATGCTAGGATTAGCAGGAAAAAGCAAAAAATTTCAGAATTGCACCTTGCAATGTGGAGATATTACTGTTTGTGCATTTACAATATTCATTGATTTTTGCCATTGAAAAACGTTTTTCATATACCAGAAATGTTTGAAGCTACTGACTGAATGAAAGGAGCTGGCATCTCACTCTCTTTGAATCTTCTTTATCATGCTAGGATTAACAGGAAAAAGCAAAAAATTTCAGAATTGCACCTTGCAATGTGGAGATATTACTGTTTGTGCATTTACAATATTCATTGATTTTTGCCATTGAAAAACGTCCAGAAATGTTTGAAGCTACTGACTGAATGAAAGGAGCTGGCATCTCACTCTCTTTGAATCTTCTTTATCATGCTAGGATTAACAGGAAAAAGCTAAAAATTTCAGAATTGCACCTTGCAATGTGGAGATATTACTGTTTGTGCATTTACAATATTCATTGATTTTTGCCATTGAAAAACATGTTTTTCATATACCAGAAATGTTTGAAGCTACTGACTGAATGAAAGGATCTGGCATCTCACTCTCTTTGAATCTTCTTTATCATGCTAGGATTAGCAGGAAAAAGCAAAAAATTTCAGAATTGCACCTTGCAATGTGGAGATATTACTGTTTGTGCATTTACAATATTCATTGATTTTTGCCATTGAAAAACATGTGTTTTTCATATACCAGAAATGTTTGAAGCTACTGACTGAATGAAAGGAGCTGGCATCTCACTCTCTTTGAATCTTCTTTATCATGCTAGGATTAACAGGAAAAAGCAAAAAATTTCAGAATTGCACCTTGCAATGTGGAGATATTACTGTTTGTGCATTTACAATATTCATTGATTTTTGCCATTGAAAAACGTCCAGAAATGTTTGAAGCTACTGACTGAATGAAAGGAGCTGGCATATCACTCTCTTTGAATCTTCTTTATCATGCTAGGATTAACAGGAAAAAGCAAAAAATTTCAGAATTGCACCTTGCAATGTGGAGATATTACTGTTTGTGCATTTACAATATTCATTGATTTTTGCCATTGAAAAACGTCCAGAAATGTTTGAAGCTACTGACTGAATGAAAGGAGCTGGCATCTCACTCTCTTTGAATCTTCTTTATCATGCTAGGATTAGCAGGAAAAAGCAAAAAATTTCAGAATTGCACCTTGCAATGTGGAGATATTACTGTTTGTGCATTTACAATATTCATTGATTTTTGCCATTGAAAAACATGTTTTTCATATACCAGAAATGTTTGAAGCTACTGACTGAATGAAAGGAGCTGGCATCTCACTCTCTTTGAATCTTCTTTATCATGCTAGGATTAGCAGGAAAAAGCAAAAAATTTCAGAATTGCACCTTGCAATGTGGAGATATTACTGTTTGTGCATTTACAATATTCATTGATTTTTGCCATTGAAAAACATGTTTTTCATATACCAGAAATGTTTGAAGCTACTGACTGAATGAAAGGAGCTGGCATCTCACTCTCTTTGAATCTTCTTTATCATACTAGGATTAACAGGAAAAAGCAAAAAATTTCAGAATTGCACCTTGCAATGTGGAGATATTACTGTTTGTGCATTTACAATATTCATTGATTTTTGCCATTGAAAAACGTCCAGAAATGTTTGAAGCTACTGACTGAATGAAAGGAGCTGGCATCTCACTCTCTTTGAATCTTCTTTATCATGCTAGGATTAACAGGAAAAAGCTAAAAATTTCAGAATTGCACCTTGCAATGTGGAGATATTACTGTTTGTGCATTTACAATATTCATTGATTTTTGCCATTGAAAAACATGTTTTTCATATACCAGAAATGTTTGAAGCTACTGACTGAATGAAAGGAGCTGGCATCTCACTCTCTTTGAATCTTCTTTATCATGCTAGGATTAGCAGGAAAAAGCAAAGAATTTCAGAATTGCACCTTGCAATGTGGAGATATTACTGTTTGTGCATTTACAATATTCATTGATTTTTGCCATTGAAAAACATGTTTTTCATATACCAGAAATGTTTGAAGCTACTGACTGAATGAAAGGAGCTGGCATCTCACTCTCTTTGAATCTTCTTTATCATGCTAAGAGGAGCAGGAAAAAGCAAAAAATTTCAGAATTGCACCTTGCAATGCGGAGAAATTACTGTTTGTGCATTTACAATATTCATTGATTTTTGCCATTGAAAAACGTCCAGAAATGATTGAAGCTACTGACTGAATGAAAGGAGCTGTCATCTCACTCTCTTTGAATCTTCTTTATCATGCTAAGAGGAGCAGGAAAAAGCAAAAAATTTCAGAATTGCACCTTGCAATGCGGAGAAATTACTGTTTGTGCATTTACAATATTCATTGATTTTTGCCATTGAAAAATGTCCAGAAATGATTGAAGCTACTGACTGAATGAAAGGAGCTGGCATCTCACTCTCTTTGAATCTTCTTTATCATGCTAGGATTAGCAGGAAAAAGCAAAAAATTTCAGAATTGCACCTTGCAATGTGGAGATATTACTGTTTGTGCATTTACAATATTCATTGATTTTTGACATTGAAAAACATGTTTTTCATATACCAGAAATGTTTGAAGCTACTGACTGAATGAAAGGAGCTGGCATCTCACTCTCTTTGAATCTTCTTTATCATGCTAGGATTAACAGGAAAAAGCAAAAAATTTCAGAATTTCACCTTGCAATGTGGAGATATTACTGTTTGTGCATTTACAATATTCATTGATTTTTGCCATTGAAAAACATGTTTTTCATATACCAGAAATGTTTGAAGCTACTGACTGAATGAAAGGAGCTGGCATCTCACTCTCTTTGAATCTTCTTTATCATGCTAGGATTAACAGGAAAAAGCAAAAAATTTCAGAATTGCACCTTGCAATGTGGAGATATTACTGTTTGTGCATTTACAATATTCATTGATTTTTGCCATTGAAAAACGTCCAGAAATGTTTGAAGCTACTGACTGAATGAAAGGAGCTGGCATCTCACTCTCTTTGAATCTTCTTTATCATGCTAGGATTAGCAGGAAAAAGCAAAAAATTTCAGAATTGCACCTTGCAATGTGGAGATATTACTGTTTGTGCATTTAAAATATTCATTGATTTTTGCCATTGAAAAACATGTTTTTCATATACCAGAAATGTTTGAAGCTACTGACTGAATGAAAGGAGCTGGCATCTCACTCTCTTTGAATCTTCTTTATCATGCTAGGGTTAACAGGAAAAAGCAAAAAATTTCAGAATTGCACCTTGCAATGTGGAGATATTACTGTTTGTGCATTTACAATATTCATTGATTTTTGCCATTGAAAAACATGTTTTTCATATACCAGAAATGTTTGAAGCTACTGACTGAATGAAAGGAGCTGGCATCTCACTCTCTTTGAATCTTCTTTATCATGCTAGGATTAACAGGAAAAAGCAAAAAATTTCAGAATTGCACCTTGCAATGTGGAGATATTACTGTTTGTGCATTTACAATATTCATTGATTTTTGCCATTGAAAAACGTCCAGAAATGTTTGAAGCTACTGACTGAATGAAAGGAGCTGGCATCTCACTCTCTTTGAATCTTCTTTATCATGCTAGGATTAACAGGAAAAAGCAAAAAATTTCAGAATTGCACCTTGCAATGTGGAGATATTACTGTTTGTGCATTTACAATATTCATTGATTTTTGCCATTGAAAAACGTCCAGAAATGTTTGAAGCTACTGACTGAATGAAAGGAGCTGGCATCTCACTCTCTTTGAATCTTCTTTATCATGCTAGGATTAGCAGGAAAAAGCAAAAAATTTCAGAATTGCACCTTGCAATGTGGAGATATTACTGTTTGTGCATTTACAATATTCATTGATTTTTGCCATTGAAAAACATGTTTTTCATATACCAGAAATGTTTGAAGCTACTGACTGAATGAAAGGAGCTGGCATCTCACTCTCTTTGAATCTTCTTTATCATGCTAGGATTAGCAGGAAAAAGCAAAAAATTTCAGAATTGCACCTTGCAATGTGGAGATATTACTGTTTGTGCATTTACAATATTCATTGATTTTTGCCATTGAAAAACATGTTTTTCATATACCAGAAATGTTTGAAGCTACTGACTGAATGAAAGGAGCTGGCATCTCACTCTCTTTGAATCTTCTTTATCATACTAGGATTAACAGGAAAAAGCAAAAAATTTCAGAATTGCACCTTGCAATGTGGAGATATTACTGTTTGTGCATTTACAATATTCATTGATTTTTGCCATTGAAAAACGTCCAGAAATGTTTGAAGCTACTGACTGAATGAAAGGAGCTGGCATCTCACTCTCTTTGAATCTTCTTTATCATGCTAGGATTAACAGGAAAAAGCTAAAAATTTCAGAATTGCACCTTGCAATGTGGAGATATTACTGTTTGTGCATTTACAATATTCATTGATTTTTGCCATTGAAAGACATGTTTTTCATATACCAGAAATGTTTGCAGCTACTGACTGAATGAAAGGAGCTGGCATCTCACTCTCTTTGAATCTTCTTTATCATGCTAGGATTAGCAGGAAAAAGCAAAGAATTTCAGAATTGCACCTTGCAATGTGGAGATATTACTGTTTGTGCATTTACAATATTCATTGATTTTTGCCATTGAAAAACATGTTTTTCATATACCAGAAATGTTTGAAGCTACTGACTGAATGAAAGGAGCTGGCATCTCACTCTCTTTGAATCTTCTTTATCATGCTAAGAGGAGCAGGAAAAAGCAAAAAATTTCAGAATTGCACCTTGCAATGCGGAGAAATTACTGTTTGTGCATTTACAATATTCATTGATTTTTGCCATTGAAAAACGTCCAGAAATGATTGAAGCTACTGACTGAATGAAAGGAGCTGTCATCTCACTCTCTTTGAATCTTCTTTATCATGCTAAGAGGAGCAGGAAAAAGCAAAAAATTTCAGAATTGCACCTTGCAATGCGGAGAAATTACTGTTTGTGCATTTACAATATTCATTGATTTTTGCCATTGAAAAATGTCCAGAAATGATTGAAGCTACTGACTGAATGAAAGGAGCTGGCATCTCACTCTCTTTGAATCTTCTTTATCATGCTAGGATTAGCAGGAAAAAGCAAAAAATTTCAGAATTGCACCTTGCAATGTGGAGATATTACTGTTTGTGCATTTACAATATTCATTGATTTTTGACATTGAAAAACATGTTTTTCATATACCAGAAATGTTTGAAGCTACTGACTGAATGAAAGGAGCTGGCATCTCACTCTCTTTGAATCTTCTTTATCATGCTAGGGTTAACAGGAAAAAGCAAAAAATTTCAGAATTGCACCTTGCAATGTGGAGATATTACTGTTTGTGCATTTACAATATTCATTGATTTTTGCCATTGAAAAACATGTTTTTCATATACCAGAAATGTTTGAAGCTACTGACTGAATGAAAGGAGCTGGCATCTCACTCTCTTTGAATCTTCTTTATCATGCTAGGATTAACAGGAAAAAGCAAAAAATTTCAGAATTGCACCTTGCAATGTGGAGATATTACTGTTTGTGCATTTACAATATTCATTGATTTTTGCCATTGAAAAACGTCCAGAAATGTTTGAAGCTACTGACTGAATGAAAGGAGCTGGCATCTCACTCTCTTTGAATCTTCTTTATCATGCTAGGATTAACAGGAAAAAGCAAAAAATTTCAGAATTGCACCTTGCAATGTGGAGATATTACTGTTTGTGCATTTACAATATTCATTGATTTTTGCCATTGAAAAACGTCCAGAAATGTTTGAAGCTACTGACTGAATGAAAGGAGCTGGCATCTCACTCTCTTTGAATCTTCTTTATCATGCTAGGATTAGCAGGAAAAAGCAAAAAATTTCAGAATTGCACCTTGCAATGTGGAGATATTACTGTTTGTGCATTTACAATATTCATTGATTTTTGCCATTGAAAAACATGTTTTTCATATACCAGAAATGTTTGAAGCTACTGACTGAATGAAAGGAGCTGGCATCTCACTCTCTTTGAATCTTCTTTATCATGCTAGGATTAGCAGGAAAAAGCAAAAAATTTCAGAATTGCACCTTGCAATGTGGAGATATTACTGTTTGTGCATTTACAATATTCATTGATTTTTGCCATTGAAAAACATGTTTTTCATATACCAGAAATGTTTGAAGCTACTGACTGAATGAAAGGAGCTGGCATCTCACTCTCTTTGAATCTTCTTTATCATGCTAGGATTAACAGGAAAAAGCAAAAAATTTCAGAATTGCACCTTGCAATGTGGAGATATTACTGTTTGTGCATTTACAATATTCATTGATTTTTGCCATTGAAAAACGTCCAGAAATGTTTGAAGCTACTGACTGAATGAAAGGAGCTGGCATCTCACTCTCTTTGAATCTTCTTTATCATGCTAGGATTAACAGGAAAAAGCTAAAAATTTCAGAATTGCACCTTGCAATGTGGAGATATTACTGTTTGTGCACTTACAATATTCATTGATTTTTGCCATTGAAAAACATGTTTTTCATATACCAGAAATGTTTGAAGCTACTGACTGAATGAAAGGAGCTGGCATCTCACTCTCTTTGAATCTTCTTTATCATGCTAAGAGGAGCAGGAAAAAGCAAAAAATTTCAGAATTGCACCTTGCAATGCGGAGAAATTACTGTTTGTGCATTTACAATATTCATTGATTTTTGCCATTGAAAAACGTCCAGAAATGATTGAAGCTACTGACTGAATGAAAGGAGCTGTCATCTCACTCTCTTTGAATCTTCTTTATCATGCTAAGAGGAGCAGGAAAAAGCAAAAAATTTCAGAATTGCACCTTGCAATGCGGAGAAATTACTGTTTGTGCATTTACAATATTCATTGATTTTTGCCATTGAAAAATGTCCAGAAATGATTGAAGCTACTGACTGAATGAAAGGAGCTGGCATCTCACTCTCTTTGAATCTTCTTTATCATGCTAGGATTAGCAGGAAAAAGCAAAAAATTTCAGAATTGCACCTTGCAATGTGGAGATATTACTGTTTGTGCATTTACAATATTCATTGATTTTTGCCATTGAAAAACATGTTTTTCATATACCAGAAATGTTTGAAGCTACTGACTGAATGAAAGGAGCTGGCATCTCACTCTCTTTGAATCTTCTTTATCATGCTAGGATTAACAGGAAAAAGCAAAAAATTTCAGAATTTCACCTTGCAATGTGGAGATATTACTGTTTGTGCATTTACAATATTCATTGATTTTTGCCATTGAAAAACATGTTTTTCATATACCAGAAATGTTTGAAGCTACTGACTGAATGAAAGGAGCTGGCATCTCACTCTCTTTGAATCTTCTTTATCATGCTAGGATTAACAGGAAAAAGCAAAAAATTTCAGAATTGCACCTTGCAATGTGGAGATATTACTGTTTGTGCATTTACAATATTCATTGATTTTTGCCATTGAAAAACGTCCAGAAATGTTTGAAGCTACTGACTGAATGAAAGGAGCTGGCATCTCACTCTCTTTGAATCTTCTTTATCATGCTAGGATTAGCAGGAAAAAGCAAAAAATTTCAGAATTGCACCTTGCAATGTGGAGATATTACTGTTTGTGCATTTACAATATTCATTGATTTTTGCCATTGAAAAACATGTTTTTCATATACCAGAAATGTTTGAAGCTACTGACTGAATGAAAGGAGCTGGCATCTCACTCTCTTTGAATCTTCTTTATCATGCTAGGATTAGCAGGAAAAAGCAAAAAATTTCAGAATTGCACCTTGCAATGTGGAGATATTACTGTTTGTGCATTTACAATATTCATTGATTTTTGCCATTGAAAAACGTTTTTCATATACCAGAAATGTTTGAAGCTACTGACTGAATGAAAGGAGCTGGCATCTCACTCTCTTTGAATCTTCTTTATCATGCTAGGATTAACAGGAAAAAGCAAAAAATTTCAGAATTGCACCTTGCAATGTGGAGATATTACTGTTTGTGCATTTACAATATTCATTGATTTTTGCCATTGAAAAACGTCCAGAAATGTTTGAAGCTACTGACTGAATGAAAGGAGCTGGCATCTCACTCTCTTTGAATCTTCTTTATCATGCTAGGATTAACAGGAAAAAGCTAAAAATTTCAGAATTGCACCTTGCAATGTGGAGATATTACTGTTTGTGCATTTACAATATTCATTGATTTTTGCCATTGAAAAACATGTTTTTCATATACCAGAAATGTTTGAAGCTACTGACTGAATGAAAGGAGCTGGCATCTCACTCTCTTTGAATCTTCTTTATCATGCTAGGATTAGCAGGAAAAAGCAAAAAATTTCAGAATTGCACCTTGCAATGTGGAGATATTACTGTTTGTGCATTTACAATATTCATTGATTTTTGCCATTGAAAAACATGTGTTTTTCATATACCAGAAATGTTTGAAGCTACTGACTGAATGAAAGGAGCTGGCATCTCACTCTCTTTGAATCTTCTTTATCATGCTAGGATTAGCAGGAAAAAGCAAAAAATTTCAGAATTGCACCTTGCAATGTGGAGATATTACTGTTTGTGCATTTACAATATTCATTGATTTTTGCCATTGAAAAACATGTTTTTCATATACCAGAAATGTTTGAAGCTACTGACTGAATGAAAGGAGCTGGCATCTCACTCTCTTTGAATCTTCTTTATCATGCTAGGATTAACAGGAAAAAGCAAAAAATTTCAGAATTGCACCTTGCAATGTGGAGATATTACTGTTTGTGCATTTACAATATTCATTGATTTTTGCCATTGAAAAACGTCCAGAAATGTTTGAAGCTACTGACTGAATGAAAGGAGCTGGCATCTCACTCTCTTTGAATCTTCTTTATCATGCTAGGATTAGCAGGAAAAAGCAAAAAATTTCAGAATTGCACCTTGCAATGTGGAGATATTACTGTTTGTGCATTTACAATATTCATTGATTTTTGCCATTGAAAAACATGTTTTTCATATACCAGAAATGTTTGAAGCTACTGACTGAATGAAAGGAGCTGGCATGTCACTCTCTTTGAATCTTCTTTATCATGCTAGGATTAACAGGAAAAAGCAAAAAATTTCAGAATTGCACCTTGCAATGTGGAGATATTACTGTTTGTGCATTTACAATATTCATTGATTTTTGCCATTGAAAAACATGTTTTTCATATACCAGAAATGTTTGAAGCTACTGACTGAATGAAAGGAGCTGGCATCTCACTCTCTTTGAATCTTCTTTATCATGCTAGGATTAACAGGAAAAAGCAAAAAATTTCAGAATTGCACCTTGCAATGTGGAGATATTACTGTTTGTGCATTTACAATATTCATTGATTTTTGCCATTGAAAAACATGTTTTTCATATACCAGAAATGTTTGAAGCTACTGACTGAATGAAAGGAGCTGGCATCTCACTCTCTTTGAATCTTCTTTATCATGCTAGGATTAACAGGAAAAAGCAAAAAATTTCAGAATTGCACCTTGCAATGTGGAGATATTACTGTTTGTGCATTTACAATATTCATTGATTTTTGCCATTGAAAAACGTCCAGAAATGTTTGAAGCTACTGACTGAATGAAAGGAGCTGGCATCTCACTCTCTTTGAATCTTCTTTATCATGCTAGGATTAGCAGGAAAAAGCAAAAAATTTCAGAATTGCACCTTGCAATGTGGAGATATTACTGTTTGTGCATTTACAATATTCATTGATTTTTGCCATTGAAAAACATGTTTTTCATATACCAGAAATGTTTGAAGCTACTGACTGAATGAAAGGAGCTGGCATCTCACTCTCTTTGAATCTTCTTTATCATGTTAGGATTAGCAGGAAAAAGCAAAAAATTTCAGAATTGCACCTTGCAATGTGGAGATATTACTGTTTGTGCATTTACAATATTCATTGATTTTTGCCATTGAAAAACATGTTTTTCATATACCAGAAATGTTTGAAGCTACTGACTGAATGAAAGGAGCTGGCATCTCACTCTCTTTGAATCTTCTTTATCATGCTAGGATTAACAGGAAAAAGCAAAAAATTTCAGAATTGCACCTTGCAATGTGGAGATATTACTGTTTGTGCATTTACAATATTCATTGATTTTTGCCATTGAAAAACGTCCAGAAATGTTTGAAGCTACTGACTGAATGAAAGGAGCTGGCATCTCACTCTCTTTGAATCTTCTTTATCATGCTAGGATTAACAGGAAAAAGCTAAAAATTTCAGAATTGCACCTTGCAATGTGGAGATATTACTGTTTGTGCACTTACAATATTCATTGATTTTTGCCATTGAAAAACATGTTTTTCATATACCAGAAATGTTTGAAGCTACTGACTGAATGAAAGGAGCTGGCATCTCACTCTCTTTGAATCTTCTTTATCATGCTAGGATTAGCAGGAAAAAGCAAAGAATTTCAGAATTGCACCTTGCAATGTGGAGATATTACTGTTTGTGCATTTACAATATTCATTGATTTTTGCCATTGAAAAACATGTTTTTCATATACCAGAAATGTTTGAAGCTACTGACTGAATGAAAGGAGCTGGCATCTCACTCTCTTTGAATCTTCTTTATCATGCTAAGAGGAGCAGGAAAAAGCAAAAAATTTCAGAATTGCACCTTGCAATGCGGAGAAATTACTGTTTGTGCATTTACAATATTCATTGATTTTTGCCATTGAAAAACGTCCAGAAATGATTGAAGCTACTGACTGAATGAAAGGAGCTGTCATCTCACTCTCTTTGAATCTTCTTTATCATGCTAAGAGGAGCAGGAAAAAGCAAAAAATTTCAGAATTGCACCTTGCAATGTGGAGAAATTACTGTTTGTGCATTTACAATATTCATTGATTTTTGCCATTGAAAAATGTCCAGAAATGATTGAAGCTACTGACTGAATGAAAGGAGCTGGCATCTCACTCTCTTTGAATCTTCTTTATCATGCTAGGATTAGCAGGAAAAAGCAAAAAATTTCAGAATTGCACCTTGCAATGTGGAGATATTACTGTTTGTGCATTTACAATATTCATTGATTTTTGCCATTGAAAAACATGTTTTTCATATACCAGAAATGTTTGAAGCTACTGACTGAATGAAAGGAGCTGGCATCTCACTCTCTTTGAATCTTCTTTATCATGCTAGGATTAACAGGAAAAAGCAAAAAATTTCAGAATTTCACCTTGCAATGTGGAGATATTACTGTTTGTGCATTTACAATATTCATTGATTTTTGCCATTGAAAAACATGTTTTTCATATACCAGAAATGTTTGAAGCTACTGACTGAATGAAAGGAGCTGGCATCTCACTCTCTTTGAATCTTCTTTATCATGCTAGGATTAACAGGAAAAAGCAAAAAATTTCAGAATTGCACCTTGCAATGTGGAGATATTACTGTTTGTGCATTTACAATATTCATTGATTTTTGCCATTGAAAAACGTCCAGAAATGTTTGAAGCTACTGACTGAATGAAAGGAGCTGGCATCTCACTCTCTTTGAATCTTCTTTATCATGCTAGGATTAGCAGGAAAAAGCAAAAAATTTCAGAATTGCACCTTGCAATGTGGAGATATTACTGTTTGTGCATTTACAATATTCATTGATTTTTGCCATTGAAAAACATGTTTTTCATATACCAGAAATGTTTGAAGCTACTGACTGAATGAAAGGAGCTGGCATCTCACTCTCTTTGAATCTTCTTTATCATGCTAGGATTAGCAGGAAAAAGCAAAAAATTTCAGAATTGCACCTTGCAATGTGGAGATATTACTGTTTGTGCATTTACAATATTCATTGATTTTTGCCATTGAAAAACGTTTTTCATATACCAGAAATGTTTGAAGCTACTGACTGAATGAAAGGAGCTGGCATCTCACTCTCTTTGAATCTTCTTTATCATGCTAGGATTAACAGGAAAAAGCAAAAAATTTCAGAATTGCACCTTGCAATGTGGAGATATTACTGTTTGTGCATTTACAATATTCATTGATTTTTGCCATTGAAAAACGTCCAGAAATGTTTGAAGCTACTGACTGAATGAAAGGAGCTGGCATCTCACTCTCTTTGAATCTTCTTTATCATGCTAGGATTAACAGGAAAAAGCTAAAAATTTCAGAATTGCACCTTGCAATGTGGAGATATTACTGTTTGTGCATTTACAATATTCATTGATTTTTGCCATTGAAAAACATGTTTTTCATATACCAGAAATGTTTGAAGCTACTGACTGAATGAAAGGAGCTGGCATCTCACTCTCTTTGAATCTTCTTTATCATGCTAGGATTAGCAGGAAAAAGCAAAAAATTTCAGAATTGCACCTTGCAATGTGGAGATATTACTGTTTGTGCATTTACAATATTCATTGATTTTTGCCATTGAAAAACATGTGTTTTTCATATACCAGAAATGTTTGAAGCTACTGACTGAATGAAAGGAGCTGGCATCTCACTCTCTTTGAATCTTCTTTATCATGCTAGGATTAGCAGGAAAAAGCAAAAAATTTCAGAATTGCACCTTGCAATGTGGAGATATTACTGTTTGTGCATTTACAATATTCATTGATTTTTGCCATTGAAAAACATGTTTTTCATATACCAGAAATGTTTGAAGCTACTGACTGAATGAAAGGAGCTGGCATCTCACTCTCTTTGAATCTTCTTTATCATGCTAGGATTAACAGGAAAAAGCAAAAAATTTCAGAATTGCACCTTGCAATGTGGAGATATTACTGTTTGTGCATTTACAATATTCATTGATTTTTGCCATTGAAAAACGTCCAGAAATGTTTGAAGCTACTGACTGAATGAAAGGAGCTGGCATCTCACTCTCTTTGAATCTTCTTTATCATGCTAGGATTAGCAGGAAAAAGCAAAAAATTTCAGAATTGCACCTTGCAATGTGGAGATATTACTGTTTGTGCATTTACAATATTCATTGATTTTTGCCATTGAAAAACATGTTTTTCATATACCAGAAATGTTTGAAGCTACTGACTGAATGAAAGGAGCTGGCATGTCACTCTCTTTGAATCTTCTTTATCATGCTAGGATTAACAGGAAAAAGCAAAAAATTTCAGAATTGCACCTTGCAATGTGGAGATATTACTGTTTGTGCATTTACAATATTCATTGATTTTTGCCATTGAAAAACATGTTTTTCATATACCAGAAATGTTTGAAGCTACTGACTGAATGAAAGGAGCTGGCATCTCACTCTCTTTGAATCTTCTTTATCATGCTAGGATTAGCAGGAAAAAGCAAAAAATTTCAGAATTGCACCTTGCAATGTGGAGATATTACTGTTTGTGCATTTACAATATTCATTGATTTTTGCCATTGAAAAACGTTTTTCATATACCAGAAATGTTTGAAGCTACTGACTGAATGAAAGGAGCTGGCATCTCACTCTCTTTGAATCTTCTTTATCATGCTAGGATTAACAGGAAAAAGCAAAAAATTTCAGAATTGCACCTTGCAATGTGGAGATATTACTGTTTGTGCATTTACAATATTCATTGATTTTTGCCATTGAAAAACATCCAGAAATGTTTGAAGCTACTGACTGAATGAAAGGAGCTGGCATCTCACTCTCTTTGAATCTTCTTTATCATGCTAGGATTAGCAGGAAAAAGCAAAAAATTTCAGAATTGCACCTTGCAATGTGGAGATATTACTGTTTGTGCATTTACAATATTCATTGATTTTTGCCATTGAAAAACATGTTTTTCATATACCAGAAATGTTTGAAGCTACAGACTGAATGAAAGGAGCTGGCATCTCACTCTCTTTGAATCTTCTTTATCATGCTAGGATTAGCAGGAAAAAGCAAAAAATTTCAGAATTGCACCTTGCAATGTGGAGATATTACGGTTTGTGCATTTACAATATTCATTGATTTTTGCCATTGAAAAACGTTTTTCATATACCAGAAATGTTTGAAGCTACTGACTGAATGAAAGGAGCTGGCATCTCACTCTCTTTGAATCTTCTTTATCATGCTAGGATTAACAGGAAAAAGCAAAAAATTTCAGAATTGCACCTTGCAATGTGGAGATATTACTGTTTGTGCATTTACAATATTCATTGATTTTTGCCATTGAAAAACGTCCAGAAATGTTTGAAGCTACTGACTGAATGAAAGGAGCTGGCATCTCACTCTCTTTGAATCTTCTTTATCATGCTAGGATTAACAGGAAAAAGCTAAAAATTTCAGAATTGCACCTTGCAATGTGGAGATATTACTGTTTGTGCATTTACAATATTCATTGATTTTTGCCATTGAAAAACATGTTTTTCATATACCAGAAATGTTTGAAGCTACTGACTGAATGAAAGGAGCTGGCATCTCACTCTCTTTGAATCTTCTTTATCATGCCAGGAAAAAGCAAAAAATTTCAGAATTGCACCTTGCAATGTGGAGATATTACTGTTTGTGCATTTACAATATTCATTGATTTTTGCCATTGAAAAACATGTGTTTTTCACATACCAGAAATGTTTGAAGCTACTGACTGAATGAAAGGAGCTGGCATCTCACTCTCTTTGAATCTTCTTTATCATGCTAGGATTAGCAGGAAAAAGCAAAAAATTTCAGAATTGCACCTTGCAATGTGGAGATATTACTGTTTGTGCATTTACAATATTCATTGATTTTTGCCATTGAAAAACATGTTTTTCATATACCAGAAATGTTTGAAGCTACTGACTGAATGAAAGGAGCTGGCATCTCACTCTCTTTGAATCTTCTTTATCATGCTAGGATTAACAGGAAAAAGCAAACAATTTCAGAATTGCACCTTGCAATGTGGAGATATTACTGTTTGTGCATTTACAATATTCATTGATTTTTGCCATTGAAAAACGTCCAGAAATGTTTGAAGCTACTGACTGAATGAAAGGAGCTGGCATCTCACTCTCTTTGAATCTTCTTTATCATGCTAGGATTAGCAGGAAAAAGCAAAAAATTTCAGAATTGCACCTTGCAATGTGGAGATATTACTGTTTGTGCATTTAAAATATTCATTGATTTTTGCCATTGAAAAACATGTTTTTCATATACCAGAAATGTTTGAAGCTACTGACTGAATGAAAGGAGCTGGCATCTCACTCTCTTTGAATCTTCTTTATCATGCTAGGATTAACAGGAAAAAGCAAAAAATTTCAGAATTGCACCTTGCAATGTGGAGATATTACTGTTTGTGCATTTACAATATTCATTGATTTTTGCCATTGAAAAACATGTTTTTCATATACCAGAAATGTTTGAAGCTACTGACTGAATGAAAGGAGCTGGCATCTCACTCTCTTTGAATCTTCTTTATCATGCTAGGATTAACAGGAAAAAGCAAAAAATTTCAGAATTGCACCTTGCAATGTGGAGATATTACTGTTTGTGCATTTACAATATTCATTGATTTTTGCCATTGAAAAACGTCCAGAAATGTTTGAAGCTACTGACTGAATGAAAGGAGCTGGCATCTCACTCTCTTTGAATCTTCTTTATCATGCTAGGATTAACAGGAAAAAGCAAAAAATTTCAGAATTGCACCTTGCAATGTGGAGATATTACTGTTTGTGCATTTACAATATTCATTGATTTTTGCCATTGAAAAACGTCCAGAAATGTTTGAAGCTACTGACTGAATGAAAGGAGCTGGCATCTCACTCTCTTTGAATCTTCTTTATCATGCTAGGATTAGCAGGAAAAAGCAAAAAATTTCAGAATTGCACCTTGCAATGTGGAGATATTACTGTTTGTGCATTTACAATATTCATTGATTTTTGCCATTGAAAAACATGTTTTTCATATACCAGAAATGTTTGAAGCTACTGACTGAATGAAAGGAGCTGGCATCTCACTCTCTTTGAATCTTCTTTATCATGCTAGGATTAGCAGGAAAAAGCAAAAAATTTCAGAATTGCACCTTGCAATGTGGAGATATTACTGTTTGTGCATTTACAATATTCATTGATTTTTGTCATTGAAAAACATGTTTTTCATATACCAGAAATGTTTGAAGCTACTGACTGAATGAAAGGAGCTGGCATCTCACTCTCTTTGAATCTTCTTTATCATGCTAGGATTAACAGGAAAAAGCAAAAAATTTCAGAATTGCACCTTGCAATGCGGAGAAATTACTGTTTGTGCATTTACAATATTCATTGATTTTTGCCATTGAAAAACATCCAGAAATGATTGAAGCTACTGACTGAATGAAAGGAGCTGGCATCTCACTCTCTTTGAATCTTCTTTATCATGCTAAGAGGAGCAGGAAAAAGCAAAAAATTTCAGAATTGCACCTTGCAATGCGGAGAAATTACTGTTTGTGCATTTACAATATTCATTGATTTTTGCCATTGAAAAACGTCCAGAAATGATTGAAGCTACTGACTGAATGAAAGGAGCTGGCATCTCACTCTCTTTGAATCTTCTTTATCATGCTAAGAGGAGCAGGAAAAAGCAAAAAATTTCAGAATTGCAACTTGCAATGCGGAGAAATTACTGTTTGTGCATTTACAATATTCATTGATTTTTGCCATTGAAAAACATCATGTTATTCATATACCAGAAATGATTGAAGCTACTGACTGAATGAAAGGAGCTGGCATCTCACTCTCTTAGAATCTTCTTTATCATGCTAAGAGGAGCAGGAAAAAGCAAAAAATTTCAGAATTGCACCTTGCAATGCGGAGAAATTACTGTTTGTGCATTTACAATATTCATTGATTTTTGCCATTGAAAAACGTCCAGATATGATTGAAGCTACTGACTGAATGAAAGGAGCTGGCATCTCACTCTCTTTGAATCTTCTTTATCATGCTAAGAGGAGCAGGAAAAAGCAAAAAATTTCAGAATTGCACCTTGCAATGCGGAGAAATTACTGTTTGTGCATTTACAATATTCATTGATTTTTGCCATTGAAAAACGTCCAGAAATGATTGAAGCTACTGACTGAATGAAAGGAGCTGGCATCTCACTCTCTTTGAATCTTCTTTATCATGCTAAGAGGAGCAGGAAAAAGCAAAAAATTTCAGAATTGCACCTTGCAATGCGGAGAAATTACTGTTTGTGCATTTACAATATTCATTGATTTTTGCCATTGAAAAACATCATGTTATTCATATCCCAGAAATGTTTGAAGCTACTGACTGAATGAAAGAAGCTGGCAACTCACTCTCTTTGAATCTTCTTTATCATGCTAAGAGGAGCAGGAAAAAGCAAAAAATTTCAGAATTGCACCTTGCAATGCGGAGAAATTACTGTTTGTGCATTTACAATATTCATTGATTTTTGCAATTGAAAAACGTCCAGAAATGATTGAAGCTACTGACTGAATGAAAGGAGCTGGCATCTCACTCTCTTTGAATCTTCTTTATCATGTTAAGAGGAGCAGGAAAAAGCAAAAAATTTCAGAATTGCACCTTGCAATGCGGAGAAATTACTGTTTGTGCATTTACAATATTCATTGATTTTTGCCATTGAAAAACGTCCAGAAATGATTGAAGCTACTGACTGAATGAAAGGAGCTGTTATCTCACTCTCTTTGAATCTTGTTTATCATGCTAAGAGGAGCAGGAAAAAGCAAAAAATTTCAGAATTGCACCTTGCAATGCGGAGAAATTACTGTTTGTGCATTTACAATATTCATTGATTTTTGCCATTGAAAAACATCATGTTATTCATATACCAGAAATGATTGAAGCTACTGACTGAATGAAAGGAGCTGGCATCTCACACTCTTTGAATCTTCTTTATCATGCTAAGAGGAGCAGGAAAAAGTAAAAAATTTCAGAATTGCACCTTGCAATGCGGAGAAATTACTGTTTGTGCATTTACAATATTCAATGATTTTTGCCATTGAAAAACGTCCAGAAATGATTGAAGCTACTGACTGAACGAAAGGAGCTGGCATCTCACTCTCTTTGAATCTTCTTTATCATGCTAAGAGGAGCAGGAAAAAGCAAAAAATTTCAGAATTGCACCTTGCAATGCGGAGAAATTACTGTTTGTGCATTTACAATATTCATTGATTTTTGCCATTGAAAAACATCATGTTATTCATATACCAGAAATGTTTGAAGCTACTGACTGAATGAAAGGAGCTGGCATCTCACTCTCTTTGAATCTTCTTCATAATGCTAAGAGGAGCAGGAAAAAGCAAAAAATTTCAGAATTGCACCTTGCAATGCGGAGAAATTACTGTTTGTGCATTTACAATATTCATTGATTTTTGCCATTGAAAAACGTCCAGAAATGATTGAAGCTACTGACTGAATGAAAGGAGCTGGCATCTCACTCTCTTTGAATCTTCTTTATCATGCTAAGAGGAGCAGGAAAAAGCAAAAAATTTCAGAATTGCACCTTGCAATGCGGAGAAATTACTGTTTGTGCATTTACAATATTCATTGATTTTTGCCATTGAAAAACATCATGTTATTCATATACCAGAAATGTTTGAAGCTACTGACTGAATGAAAGGAGCTGGCATCTCACTCTCTTTGAATCTTCTTTATCATGCTAAGAGGAGCAGGAAAAAGCAAAAAATTTCAGAATTGCACCTTGCAATGCGGATAAATTACTGTTTGTGCATTTACAATATTCATTGATTTTTGCCATTGAAAAATGTCCAGAAATGATTGAAGCTACTGACTGAATGAAAGGAGCTGGCATCTCACGCTCTTTGAATCTTGTTTATCATGCTAAGAGGAGCAGGAAAAAGCAAAAAATTTCAGAATTGCACCTTGCAATGCGGAGAAATTACTGTTTGTGCATTTACAATATTCATTGATTTTTGCCATTGAAAAACGTCCAGAAATTATTGAAGCTACTGACTGAATGAAAGGAGCTGGCATCTCACTCTCTTTGAAACTTCTTTATCATGCTAAGAGGAGCAGGAAAAAGCAAAAATTTTCAGAATTGCACCTTGCAATGCGGAGAAATTACTGTTTGTGCATTTACAATATTCATTGATTTTTGCCATTGAAAAACGTCCAGAAATGATTGAAGCTACTGACTGAATGAAAGGAGCTGGCATCTCACTCTCTTTGAATCTTCTTTATCATGCTAAGAGGAGCAGGAAAAAGCAAAAAATTTCAGAATTGCACCTTGCAATGCGGAGAAATTACTGTTTGTGCATTTACAATATTCATTGATTTTTGCCATTGAAAAACATCATGTTATTCATATACCAGAAATGTTTGAAGCTACTGACTGAATGAAAGGAGCTGGCATCTCACTCTCTTTGAATCTTCTTTATCATGCTAAGAGGAGCAGGAAAAAGCAAAAAATTTCAGAATTGCACCTTGCAATGCGGAGAAATTACTGTTTGTGCATTTACAATATTCATTGATTTTTGCCATTGAAAAACATCATGTTATTCATATACCAGAAATGATTGAAGCTACTGACTGAATGAAAGGAGCTGGCATCTCACTCTCTTTGAATCTTCTTTATCATGCTAAGAGGAGCAGGATAAAGCAAAAAATTTCAGACTTGCACCTTGCAATGCGGAGAAATTACTGTTTGTGCATTTACAATATTCATTGATTTTTGCCATTGAAAAACATCATGTTATTCATATACCAGAAATGTTTGAAGCTACTGATTGAATGAAAGGAGCTGGCATCTCACTCTCTTTGAATCTTCTTTATCATGCTAAGAGGAGCAGGAAAAAGCAAAAAATTTCAGACTTGCACCTTGCAATGCGGAGAAATTACTGTTTGTGCATTTACAATATTCATTGATTTTTGCCATTGAAAAACATCATGTTATTCATATACCAGAAATGTTTGAAGCTACTGACTGAATGAAAGGAGCTGGCATCTCACTCTCTTTGAATCTTCTTTATCATGCTAAGAGGAGCAGGAAAAAGCAAAAAATTTCAGAATTGCACCTTGCAATGCGGAGAAATTACTGTTTGTGCATTTACAATATTCATTGATTTTTGCCATTGAAAAACGTCCAGAAATGATTGAAGCTACTGACTGAATGAAAGGAGCTGGAATCTCACTCTCTTTGAATCTTCTTTATCATGCTAAGAGGAGCAGGAAAAAGCAAAAAATTTCAGAATTGCACCTTGCAATGCGGAGAAATTATAGTTTGTGCATTTACAATATTCATTGATTTTTGCCATTGAAAAACATCCAGAAATGATTGAAGCTACTGACTGAATGAAAGGAGCTGGCATCTCACTCTCTTTGAATCTTCTTTATCATGCTAAGAGGAGCAGGAAAAAGCAAAAAATTTCAGAATTGCACCTTGCAATGCGGAGAAATTACTGTTTGTGCATTTACAATATTCATTGATTTTTGCCATTGAAAAACATGTTATTCATATACCAGAAATGTTTGAAGCTCCTGACTGAATGAAAGGAGCTGGCACCTCACTCTCTTTGAATCTTCTTTATCATGCTAAGAGGAGCAGGAAAAAGCAAAAAATTTCAGAATTGCACCTTGCAATGCGGAGAAATTACTGTTTGTGCATTTACAATATTCATTGATTTTTGCCATTGAAAAACGTCCAGAAATGATTGAAGCTACTGACTGAATGAAAGGAGCTGGCATCCCACTCTCTTTGAATCTTCTTTATCATGCTAAGAGGAGCAGGAAAAAGCAAAAAATTTCAGAATTGCACCTTGCAATGCGGAGAAATTACTGTTTGTGCATTTACAATATTCATTGATTTTTGCCATTGAAAAATGTCCAGAAATGATTGAAGTTACTGACTGAATGAAAGGAGCTGGCATCTCACTCTCTTTGAATCTTCTTTATCATGCTAAGAGGAGCAGGAAAAAGCAAAAAATTTCAGAATTGCGCCTTGCAATGCGGAGAAATTACTGTTTGTGCATTTACAAAATTCATTGATTTTTGCCATTGAAAAACATCATGTTATTCATATACCAGAAATGATTGAAGCTACTGACTGAAGGAAAGGAGCTGGCATCTCACTCTCTTTGAATCTTCTTTATCATGCTAAGAGGAGCAGGAAAAAGCAAAAAATTTCAGAATTGCACCTTGCAATGCGGAGAAATTACTGTTTGTGCATTTACAATATTCATTGATTTTTGCCATTGAAAAACGTCCAGAAATGATTGAAGCTACTGACTGAATGAAAGGAGCTGGCATCTCACTCTCTTTGAATCTTCTTTATCATGCTAAGAGGAGCAGGAAAAAGTAAAAAATTTCAGAATTGCACCTTGCAATGCGGAGAAATTACTGTTTGTGCATTTACAATATTCAATGATTTTTGCCATTGAAAAACGTCCAGAAATGATTGAAGCTACTGACTGAATGGAGCTGGCATCTCACTCTCTTTGAATCTTGTTTATCATGCTAAGAGGAGCAGGAAAAAGCAAAAAATTTCAGAATTGCACCTTGCAATGTGGAGAAATTACTGTTTGTGCATTTACAATATTCATTGATTTTTGCCATTGAAAAACGTCCAGAAATGATTGAAGCTACTGACTGAATGAAAGGAGCTGGCATCTCACTCTCTTTGAATCTTCTTTATCATGCTAAGAGGAGCAGGAAAAAGCAAAAAATTTCAGAATTGCACCTTGCAATGCGGAGAAATTACTTTTTGTGCATTTACAATATTCATTGATTTTTGCTATTGAAAAACATCATGTTATTCATATACCAGAAATGATTGAAGCTACTGACTGAATGAAAGGAGCTGGCATCTCACTCTCTTTGAATCTTCTTTATCATGCTAAGAGGAGCAGGAAAAAGCAAAAAATTTCAGAATTGCACCTTGCAATGCGGAGAAATTACAGTTTGTGCATTTACAATATTCATTGATTTTTGCCATTGAAAAACGTCCAGAAATGATTGAAGCTACTGACTGAATGAAAGGAGCTGGCATCTCACTCTCTTTGAATCTTCTTTATCATGCTAAGAGGAGCAGGAAAAAGCAAAAAATTTCAGAATTGCACCTTGCAATGCGGAGAAATTACTGTTTGTGCATTTACAATATTCATTGATTTTTGCCATTGAAAAACGTCCAGAAATGATTGAAGGTACTGACTGAATGAAAGGAGCTGGCATATCACTCTCTTTGAATCTTCTTTATCATGCTAAGAGGAGCAGGAAAAAGCAAAAAATTTCAGAATTGCACCTTGCAATGCGGAGAAATTACTGTTTGTGCATTTACAATATTCATTGATTTTTGCCATTGAAAAACGTCCAGAAATGATTGAAGCTACTGACTGAATGAAAGGAGCTGGCATCTCACTCTCTTTGAATCTTCTTTATCATGCTAAGAGGAGCAGGAAAAAGCAAAAAATTTCAGAATTGCACCTTGCAATGCGGAGAAATTACTGTTTGTGCATTTACAATATTCATTGATTTTTGCCATTGAAAAATGTCCAGAAATGATTGAAGCTACTGACTGAATGAAAGGAGCTGGCATCTCCCTCTCTTTGAATCTTCTTTATCATGCTAAGAGGAGCAGGAAAAAGCAAAAAATTTCAGAATTGCGCCTTGCAATGCGGAGAAATTACTGTTTGTGCATTTACAAAATTCATTGATTTTTGCCATTGAAAAACATCATGTTATTCATATACCAGAAATGATTGAAGCTACTGACTGAAGGAAAGGAGCTGGCATCTCACTCTCTTTGAATCTTCTTTATCATGCTAAGAGGAGCAGGAAAAAGCAAAAAATTTCAGAATTGCACCTTGCAATGCGGAGAAATTACTGTTTGTGCATTTACAATATTCATTGATTTTTGCCATTGAAAAACATCCAGAAATGATTGTAGCTACTGACTGAATGAAAGGAGCTGGCATCTCACTCTCTTTGAATCTTCTTTATCATGCTAAGAGGAGCAGGAAAAAGCATAAAATTTCAGAATTGCACCTTGCAATGCGGAGAAATTACTGTTTGTGCATTTACAATATTCATTGATTTTTGCGATTGAAAAACATCATGTTATTCATATACCAGAAATGATTGAAGCTACTGACTGAATGAAAGGAGCTGGCATCTCACTCTCTTTGAATCTTCTTTATCATGCTAAGAGGAGCAGGAAAAAGTAAAAAATTTCAGAATTGCACCTTGCAATGCGGAGAAATTACTGTTTGTGCATTTACAATATTCAATGATTTTTGCCATTGAAAAACGTCCAGAAATGATTGAAGCTACTGACTGAATGAAAGGAGCTGGCATCTCACTCTCTTTGAATCTTGTTTATCATGCTAAGAGGAGCAGGAAAAAGCAAAAAATTTCAGAATTGCACCTTGCAATGCGGAGAAATTACTGTTTGTGCATTTACAATATTCATTGATTTTTGCCATTGAAAAACGTCCAGAAATGATTGAAGCTACTGACTGAATGAAAGGAGCTGGCATCTCACTCTCTTTGAATCTTCTTTATCATGCTAAGAGGAGCAGGAAAAAGCAAAAAATTTCAGAATTGCACCTTGCAATGCGGAGAAATTACTGTTTGTGCATTTACAATATTCATTGATTTTTGCCATTGAAAAACATCATGTTATTCATATACCAGAAATGATTGAAGCTACTGACTGAATGAAAGGAGCTGGCATCTCACTCTCTTTGAATCTTCTTTATCATGCTAAGAGGAGCAGGAAAAAGCAAAAAATTTCAGAATTGCACCTTGCAATGCGGAGAAATTACTGTTTGTACATTTACAATATTCATTGATTTTTGCCATTGAAAAACGTCCAGAAATGATTGAAGCTACTGACTGAATGAAAGGAGATGGCATCTCACTCTCTTTGAATCTTGTTTATCATGCTAACAGGAGCAGGAAAAAGCAAAAAATTTCAGAATTGCACCTTGCAATGCGGAGAAATTACTGTTTGTGCATTTACAATATTCATTGATTTTTGCCATTGAAAAATGTCCAGAAATGATTGAAGCTACTGACTGAATGAAAGGAGCTGGCATCTCACTCTCTTTGAATCTTCTTTATCATGCTAAGAGGAGCAGGAAAAAGCAAAAAATTTCAGAATTGCACCTTGCAATGCGGAGAAATTACTGTTTGTGCATTTACAATATTCATTGATTTTTGCTATTGAAAAACATCATGTTATTCATATACCAGAAATGATTGAAGCTACTGACAGAATGAAAGGAGCTGGCATCTCACTCTCTTTGAATCTTCTTTATCATGCTAAGAGGAGCAGGAAAAAGCAAAAAATTTCAGAATTGCACCTTGCAATGCGGAGAAATTACAGTTTGTGCATTTACAATATTCATTGATTTTTGCCATTGAAAAACGTCCAGAAATGATTGAAGCTACTGACTGAATGAAAGGAGCTGGCATCTCACTCTCTTTGAATCTTCTTTATCATGCTAAGAGGAGCAGGAAAAAGCAAAAAATTTCAGAATTGCACCTTGCAATGCGGAGAAATTACTGTTTGTGCATTTACAATATTCATTGATTTTTGCCATTGAAAAACGTCCAGAAATGATTGAAGCTACTGACTGAATGAAAGGAGCTGGCATCTCACTCTCTTTGAATCTTCTTTATCATGCTAAGAGGAGCAGGAAAAAGCAAAAAATTTCAGAATTGCACCTTGCAATGCGGAGAAATTACTGTTTGTCCATTTACAATATTCATTGATTTTTGCCATTGAAAAATGTCCAGAAATGATTGAAGCTACTGACTGAATGAAAGGAGCTGGCATCTCACTCTCTTTGAATCTTCTTTATCATGCTAAGAGGAGCAGGAAAAAGCAAAAAATTTCAGAATTGCGCCTTGCAATGCGGAGAAATTACTGTTTGTGCATTTACAAAATTCATTGATTTTTGCCATTGAAAAACATCATGTTATTCATATACCAGAAATGATTGAAGCTACTGACTGAAGGAAAGGAGCTGGCATCTCACTCTCTTTGAATCTTCTTTATCATGCTAAGAGGAGCAGGAAAAAGCAAAAAATTTCAGAATTGCACCTTGCAATGCGGAGAAATTACTGTTTGTGCATTTACAATATTCATTGATTTTTGCCATTGAAAAACGTCCAGAAATGATTGAAGCTACTGACTGAATGAAAGGAGCTGGCATCTCACTCTCTTTGAATCTTCTTTATCATGCTAAGAGGAGCAGGAAAAAGTAAAAAATTTCAGAATTGCACCTTGCAATGCGGAGAAATTACTGTTTGTGCATTTACAATATTCAATGATTTTTGCCATTGAAAAACGTCCAGAAATGATTGAAGCTACTGACTGAATGGAGCTGGCATCTCACTCTCTTTGAATCTTGTTTATCATGCTAAGAGGAGCAGGAAAAAGCAAAAAATTTCAGAATTGCACCTTGCAATGTGGAGAAATTACTGTTTGTGCAATTACAATATTCATTGATTTTTGCCATTGAAAAACGTCCAGAAATGATTGAAGCTACTGACTGAATGAAAGGAGCTGGCATCTCACTCTCTTTGAATCTTCTTTATCATGCTAAGAGGAGCAGGAAAAAGCAAAAAATTTCAGAATTGCACCTTGCAATGCGGAGAAATTACTGTTTGTGCATTTACAATATTCATTGATTTTTGCTATTGAAAAACATCATGTTATTCATATACCAGAAATGATTGAAGCTACTGACTGAATGAAAGGAGCTGGCATCTCACTCTCTTTGAATCTTCTTTATCATGCTAAGAGGAGCAGGAAAAAGCAAAAAATTTCAGAATTGCACCTTGCAATGCGGAGAAATTACAGTTTGTGCATTTACAATATTCATTGATTTTTGCCATTGAAAAACGTCCAGAAATGATTGAAGCTACTGACTGAATGAAAGGAGCTGGCATCTCACTCTCTTTGAATCTTCTTTATCATGCTAAGAGGAGCAGGAAAAAGCAAAAAATTTCAGAATTGCACCTTGCAATGCGGAGAAATTACTGTTTGTGCATTTACAATATTCATTGATTTTTGCCATTGAAAAACGTCCAGAAATGATTGAAGGTACTGACTGAATGAAAGGAGCTGGCATATCACTCTCTTTGAATCTTCTTTATCATGCTAAGAGGAGCAGGAAAAAGCAAAAAATTTCAGAATTGCACCTTGCAATGCGGAGAAATTACTGTTTGTGCATTTACAATATTCATTGATTTTTGCCATTGAAAAACGTCCAGAAATGATTGAAGCTACTGACTGAATGAAAGGAGCTGGCATCTCACTCTCTTTGAATCTTCTTTATCATGCTAAGAGGAGCAGGAAAAAGCAAAAAATTTCAGAATTGCACCTTGCAATGCGGAGAAATTACTGTTTGTGCATTTACAATATTCATTGATTTTTGCCATTGAAAAATGTCCAGAAATGATTGAAGCTACTGACTGAATGAAAGGAGCTGGCATCTCCCTCTCTTTGAATCTTCTTTATCATGCTAAGAGGAGCAGGAAAAAGCAAAAAATTTCAGAATTGCGCCTTGCAATGCGGAGAAATTACTGTTTGTGCATTTACAAAATTCATTGATTTTTGCCATTGAAAAACATCATGTTATTCATATACCAGAAATGATTGAAGCTACTGACTGAAGGAAAGGAGCTGGCATCTCACTCTCTTTGAATCTTCTTTATCATGCTAAGAGGAGCAGGAAAAAGCAAAAAATTTCAGAATTGCACCTTGCAATGCGGAGAAATTACTGTTTGTGCATTTACAATATTCATTGATTTTTGCCATTGAAAAACATCCAGAAATGATTGTAGCTACTGACTGAATGAAAGGAGCTGGCATCTCACTCTCTTTGAATCTTCTTTATCATGCTAAGAGGAGCAGGAAAAAGCATAAAATTTCAGAATTGCACCTTGCAATGCGGAGAAATTACTGTTTGTGCATTTACAATATTCATTGATTTTTGCGATTGAAAAACATCATGTTATTCATATACCAGAAATGATTGAAGCTACTGACTGAATGAAAGGAGCTGGCATCTCACTCTCTTTGAATCTTCTTTATCATGCTAAGAGGAGCAGGAAAAAGTAAAAAATTTCAGAATTGCACCTTGCAATGCGGAGAAATTACTGTTTGTGCATTTACAATATTCAATGATTTTTGCCATTGAAAAACGTCCAGAAATGATTGAAGCTACTGACTGAATGAAAGGAGCTGGCATCTCACTCTCTTTGAATCTTGTTTATCATGCTAAGAGGAGCAGGAAAAAGCAAAAAATTTCAGAATTGCACCTTGCAATGCGGAGAAATTACTGTTTGTGCATTTACAATATTCATTGATTTTTGCCATTGAAAAACGTCCAGAAATGATTGAAGCTACTGACTGAATGAAAGGAGCTGGCATCTCACTCTCTTTGAATCTTCTTTATCATGCTAAGAGGAGCAGGAAAAAGCAAAAAATTTCAGAATTGCACCTTGCAATGCGGAGAAATTACTGTTTGTGCATTTACAATATTCATTGATTTTTGCCATTGAAAAACATCATGTTATTCATATACCAGAAATGATTGAAGCTACTGACTGAATGAAAGGAGCTGGCATCTCACTCTCTTTGAATCTTCTTTATCATGCTAAGAGGAGCAGGAAAAAGCAAAAAATTTCAGAATTGCACCTTGCAATGCGGAGAAATTACTGTTTGTACATTTACAATATTCATTGATTTTTGCCATTGAAAAACGTCCAGAAATGATTGAAGCTACTGACTGAATGAAAGGAGATGGCATCTCACTCTCTTTGAATCTTGTTTATCATGCTAACAGGAGCAGGAAAAAGCAAAAAATTTCAGAATTGCACCTTGCAATGCGGAGAAATTACTGTTTGTGCATTTACAATATTCATTGATTTTTGCCATTGAAAAATGTCCAGAAATGATTGAAGCTACTGACTGAATGAAAGGAGCTGGCATCTCACTCTCTTTGAATCTTCTTTATCATGCTAAGAGGAGCAGGAAAAAGCAAAAAATTTCAGAATTGCACCTTGCAATGCGGAGAAATTACTGTTTGTGCATTTACAATATTCATTGATTTTTGCCATTGAAAAATGTCCAGAAATGATTGAAGCTACTGACTGAATGAAAGGAGCTGGCATCTCCCTCTCTTTGAATCTTCTTTATCATGCTAAGAGGAGCAGGAAAAAGCAAAAAATTTCAGAATTGCGCCTTGCAATGCGGAGAAATTACTGTTTGTGCATTTACAAAATTCATTGATTTTTGCCATTGAAAAACATCATGTTATTCATATACCAGAAATGATTGAAGCTACTGACTGAAGGAAAGGAGCTGGCATCTCACTCTCTTTGAATCTTCTTTATCATGCTAAGAGGAGCAGGAAAAAGCAAAAAATTTCAGAATTGCACCTTGCAATGCGGAGAAATTACTGTTTGTGCATTTACAATATTCATTGATTTTTGCCATTGAAAAACATCCAGAAATGATTGTAGCTACTGACTGAATGAAAGGAGCTGGCATCTCACTCTCTTTGAATCTTCTTTATCATGCTAAGAGGAGCAGGAAAAAGCATAAAATTTCAGAATTGCACCTTGCAATGCGGAGAAATTACTGTTTGTGCATTTACAATATTCATTGATTTTTGCGATTGAAAAACATCATGTTATTCATATACCAGAAATGATTGAAGCTACTGACTGAATGAAAGGAGCTGGCATCTCACTCTCTTTGAATCTTCTTTATCATGCTAAGAGGAGCAGGAAAAAGTAAAAAATTTCAGAATTGCACCTTGCAATGCGGAGAAATTACTGTTTGTGCATTTACAATATTCAATGATTTTTGCCATTGAAAAACGTCCAGAAATGATTGAAGCTACTGACTGAATGAAAGGAGCTGGCATCTCACTCTCTTTGAATCTTGTTTATCATGCTAAGAGGAGCAGGAAAAAGCAAAAAATTTCAGAATTGCACCTTGCAATGCGGAGAAATTACTGTTTGTGCATTTACAATATTCATTGATTTTTGCCATTGAAAAACGTCCAGAAATGATTGAAGCTACTGACTGAATGAAAGGAGCTGGCATCTCACTCTCTTTGAATCTTCTTTATCATGCTAAGAGGAGCAGGAAAAAGCAAAAAATTTCAGAATTGCACCTTGCAATGCGGAGAAATTACTGTTTGTGCATTTACAATATTCATTGATTTTTGCCATTGAAAAACATCATGTTATTCATATACCAGAAATGATTGAAGCTACTGACTGAATGAAAGGAGCTGGCATCTCACTCTCTTTGAATCTTCTTTATCATGCTAAGAGGAGCAGGAAAAAGCAAAAAATTTCAGAATTGCACCTTGCAATGCGGAGAAATTACTGTTTGTACATTTACAATATTCATTGATTTTTGCCATTGAAAAACGTCCAGAAATGATTGAAGCTACTGACTGAATGAAAGGAGCTGGCATCTCACTCTCTTTGAATCTTCTTTATCATGCTAAGAGGAGCAGGAAAAAGCAAAAAATTTCAGAATTGCACCTTGCAATGCGGAGAAATTACTGTTTGTGCATTTACAATATTCATTGATTTTTGCCATTGAAAAACATCATGTTATTCATATACCAGAAATGATTGAAGCTACTGACTGAATGAAAGGAGCTGGCATCTCACTCTCTTTGAATCTTCTTTATCATGCTAAGAGGAGCAGGAAAAAGCAAAAAATTTCAGAATTGCACCTTGCAATGCGGAGAAATTACTGTTTGTACATTTACAATATTCATTGATTTTTGCCATTGAAAAACGTCCAGAAATGATTGAAGCTACTGACTGAATGAAAGGAGATGGCATCTCACTCTCTTTGAATCTTGTTTATCATGCTAACAGGAGCAGGAAAAAGCAAAAAATTTCAGAATTGCACCTTGCAATGCGGAGAAATTACTGTTTGTGCATTTACAATATTCATTGATTTTTGCCATTGAAAAATGTCCAGAAATGATTGAAGCTACTGACTGAATGAAAGGAGCTGGCATCTCACTCTCTTTGAATCTTCTTTATCATGCTAAGAGGAGCAGGAAAAAGCAAAAAATTTCAGAATTGCACCTTGCAATGCGGAGAAATTACTGTTTGTGCATTTACAATATTCATTGATTTTTGCTATTGAAAAACATCATGTTATTCATATACCAGAAATGATTGAAGCTACTGACAGAATGAAAGGAGCTGGCATCTCACTCTCTTTGAATCTTCTTTATCATGCTAAGAGGAGCAGGAAAAAGCAAAAAATTTCAGAATTGCACCTTGCAATGCGGAGAAATTACAGTTTGTGCATTTACAATATTCATTGATTTTTGCCATTGAAAAACGTCCAGAAATGATTGAAGCTACTGACTGAATGAAAGGAGCTGGCATCTCACTCTCTTTGAATCTTCTTTATCATGCTAAGAGGAGCAGGAAAAAGCAAAAAATTTCAGAATTGCACCTTGCAATGCGGAGAAATTACTGTTTGTGCATTTACAATATTCATTGATTTTTGCCATTGAAAAACGTCCAGAAATGATTGAAGCTACTGACTGAATGAAAGGAGCTGGCATCTCACTCTCTTTGAATCTTCTTTATCATGCTAAGAGGAGCAGGAAAAAGCAAAAAATTTCAGAATTGCACCTTGCAATGCGGAGAAATTACTGTTTGTCCATTTACAATATTCATTGATTTTTGCCATTGAAAAATGTCCAGAAATGATTGAAGCTACTGACTGAATGAAAGGAGCTGGCATCTCACTCTCTTTGAATCTTGTTTATCATGCTAAGAGGAGCAGGAAAAAGCAAAAAATTTCAGAATTGCGCCTTGCAATGCGGAGAAATTACTGTTTGTGCATTTACAATATTCATTGATTTTTGCCATTGAAAAACGTCCAGAAATGATTGAAGCTACTGACTGAATGAAAGGAGCTGGCATCTCACTCTCTTTGAATCTTCTTTATCATGCTAAGAGGAGCAGGAAAAAGCAAAAAATTTCAGAATTGCACCTTGCAATGCGGAGAAATTACTGTTTGTGCATTTACAATATTCATTGATTTTTGCTATTGAAAAACATCATGTTATTCATATACCAGAAATGATTGAAGCTACTGACTGAATGAAAGGAGCTGGCATCTCACTCTCTTTGAATCTTCTTTATCATGCTAAGAGGAGCAGGAAAAAGCAAAAAATTTCAGAATTGCACCTTGCAATGCGGAGAAATTACAGTTTGTGCATTTACAATATTCATTGATTTTTGCCATTGAAAAACGTCCAGAAATGATTGAAGCTACTGACTGAATGAAAGGAGCTGGCATCTCACTCTCTTTGAATCTTCTTTATCATGCTAAGAGGAGCAGGAAAAAGCAAAAAATTTCAGAATTGCACCTTGCAATGCGGAGAAATTACTGTTTGTGCATTTACAATATTCATTGATTTTTGCCATTGAAAAACGTCCAGAAATGATTGAAGGTACTGACTGAATGAAAGGAGCTGGCATATCACTCTCTTTGAATCTTCTTTATCATGCTAAGAGGAGCAGGAAAAAGCAAAAAATTTCAGAATTGCACCTTGCAATGCGGAGAAATTACTGTTTGTGCATTTACAATATTCATTGATTTTTGCCATTGAAAAACGTCCAGAAATGATTGAAGCTACTGACTGAATGAAAGGAGCTGGCATCTCACTCTCTTTGAATCTTCTTTATCATGCTAAGAGGAGCAGGAAAAAGCAAAAAATTTCAGAATTGCACCTTGCAATGCGGAGAAATTACTGTTTGTGCATTTACAATATTCATTGATTTTTGCCATTGAAAAATGTCCAGAAATGATTGAAGCTACTGACTGAATGAAAGGAGCTGGCATCTCCCTCTCTTTGAATCTTCTTTATCATGCTAAGAGGAGCAGGAAAAAGCAAAAAATTTCAGAATTGCGCCTTGCAATGCGGAGAAATTACTGTTTGTGCATTTACAAAATTCATTGATTTTTGCCATTGAAAAACATCATGTTATTCATATACCAGAAATGATTGAAGCTACTGACTGAAGGAAAGGAGCTGGCATCTCACTCTCTTTGAATCTTCTTTATCATGCTAAGAGGAGCAGGAAAAAGCAAAAAATTTCAGAATTGCACCTTGCAATGCGGAGAAATTACTGTTTGTGCATTTACAATATTCATTGATTTTTGCCATTGAAAAACATTCAGAAATGATTGTAGCTACTGACTGAATGAAAGGAGCTGGCATCTCACTCTCTTTGAATCTTCTTTATCATGCTAAGAGGAGCAGGAAAAAGCATAAAATTTCAGAATTGCACCTTGCAATGCGGAGAAATTACTGTTTGTGCATTTACAATATTCATTGATTTTTGCGATTGAAAAACATCATGTTATTCATATACCAGAAATGATTGAAGCTACTGACTGAATGAAAGGAGCTGGCATCTCACTCTCTTTGAATCTTCTTTATCATGCTAAGAGGAGCAGGAAAAAGTAAAAAATTTCAGAATTGCACCTTGCAATGCGGAGAAATTACTGTTTGTGCATTTACAATATTCAATGATTTTTGCCATTGAAAAACGTCCAGAAATGATTGAAGCTACTGACTGAATGAAAGGAGCTGGCATCTCACTCTCTTTGAATCTTGTTTATCATGCTAAGAGGAGCAGGAAAAAGCAAAAAATTTCAGAATTGCACCTTGCAATGCGGAGAAATTACTGTTTGTGCATTTACAATATTCATTGATTTTTGCCATTGAAAAACGTCCAGAAATGATTGAAGCTACTGACTGAATGAAAGGAGCTGGCATCTCACTCTCTTTGAATCTTCTTTATCATGCTAAGAGGAGCAGGAAAAAGCAAAAAATTTCAGAATTGCACCTTGCAATGCGGAGAAATTACTGTTTGTGCATTTACAATATTCATTGATTTTTGCCATTGAAAAACATCATGTTATTCATATACCAGAAATGATTGAAGCTACTGACTGAATGAAAGGAGCTGGCATCTCACTCTCTTTGAATCTTCTTTATCATGCTAAGAGGAGCAGGAAAAAGCAAAAAATTTCAGAATTGCACCTTGCAATGCGGAGAAATTACTGTTTGTACATTTACAATATTCATTGATTTTTGCCATTGAAAAACGTCCAGAAATGATTGAAGCTACTGACTGAATGAAAGGAGATGGCATCTCACTCTCTTTGAATCTTGTTTATCATGCTAACAGGAGCAGGAAAAAGCAAAAAATTTCAGAATTGCACCTTGCAATGCGGAGAAATTACTGTTTGTGCATTTACAATATTCATTGATTTTTGCCATTGAAAAATGTCCAGAAATGATTGAAGCTACTGACTGAATGAAAGGAGCTGGCATCTCACTCTCTTTGAATCTTCTTTATCATGCTAAGAGGAGCAGGAAAAAGCAAAAAATTTCAGAATTGCACCTTGCAATGCGGAGAAATTACTGTTTGTGCATTTACAATATTCATTGATTTTTGCTATTGAAAAACATCATGTTATTCATATACCAGAAATGATTGAAGCTACTGACAGAATGAAAGGAGCTGGCATCTCACTCTCTTTGAATCTTCTTTATCATGCTAAGAGGAGCAGGAAAAAGCAAAAAATTTCAGAATTGCACCTTGCAATGCGGAGAAATTACAGTTTGTGCATTTACAATATTCATTGATTTTTGCCATTGAAAAACGTCCAGAAATGATTGAAGCTACTGACTGAATGAAAGGAGCTGGCATCTCACTCTCTTTGAATCTTCTTTATCATGCTAAGAGGAGCAGGAAAAAGCAAAAAATTTCAGAATTGCACCTTGCAATGCGGAGAAATTACTGTTTGTGCATTTACAATATTCATTGATTTTTGCCATTGAAAAACGTCCAGAAATGATTGAAGCTACTGACTGAATGAAAGGAGCTGGCATCTCACTCTCTTTGAATCTTCTTTATCATGCTAAGAGGAGCAGGAAAAAGCAAAAAATTTCAGAATTGCACCTTGCAATGCGGAGAAATTACTGTTTGTGCATTTACAATATTCATTGATTTTTGCCATTGAAAAATGTCCAGAAATGATTGAAGCTACTGACTGAATGAAAGGAGCTGGCATCTCACTCTCTTTGAATCTTCTTTATCATGCTAAGAGGAGCAGGAAAAAGCAAAAAATTTCAGAATTGCGCCTTGCAATGCGGAGAAATTACTGTTTGTGCATTTACAAAATTCATTGATTTTTGCCATTGAAAAACATCATGTTATTCATATACCAGAAATGATTGAAGCTACTGACTGAAGGAAAGGAGCTGGCATCTCACTCTCTTTGAATCTTCTTTATCATGCTAAGAGGAGCAGGAAAAAGCAAAAAATTTCAGAATTGCACCTTGCAATGCGGAGAAATTACTGTTTGTGCATTTACAATATTCATTGATTTTTGCCATTGAAAAACGTCCAGAAATGATTGAAGCTACTGACTGAATGAAAGGAGCTGGCATCTCACTCTCTTTGAATCTTCTTTATCATGCTAAGAGGAGCAGGAAAAAGTAAAAAATTTCAGAATTGCACCTTGCAATGCGGAGAAATTACTGTTTGTGCATTTACAATATTCAATGATTTTTGCCATTGAAAAACGTCCAGAAATGATTGAAGCTACTGACTGAATGGAGCTGGCATCTCACTGTCTTTGAATCTTGTTTATCATGCTAAGAGGAGCAGGAAAAAGCAAAAAATTTCAGAATTGCACCTTGCAATGTGGAGAAATTACTGTTTGTGCATTTACAATATTCATTGATTTTTGCCATTGAAAAACGTCCAGAAATGATTGAAGCTACTGACTGAATGAAAGGAGCTGGCATCTCACTCTCTTTGAATCTTCTTTATCATGCTAAGAGGAGCAGGAAAAAGCAAAAAATTTCAGAATTGCACCTTGCAATGCGGAGAAATTACTGTTTGTGCATTTACAATATTCATTGATTTTTGCTATTGAAAAACATCATGTTATTCATATACCAGAAATGATTGAAGCTACTGACTGAATGAAAGGAGCTGGCATCTCACTCTCTTTGAATCTTCTTTATCATGCTAAGAGGAGCAGGAAAAAGCAAAAAATTTCAGAATTGCACCTTGCAATGCGGAGAAATTACTGTTTGTGCATTTACAATATTCATTGATTTTTGCCATTGAAAAACGTCCAGAAATGATTGAAGGTACTGACTGAATGAAAGGAGCTGGCATATCACTCTCTTTGAATCTTCTTTATCATGCTAAGAGGAGCAGGAAAAAGCAAAAAATTTCAGAATTGCACCTTGCAATGCGGAGAAATTACTGTTTGTGCATTTACAATATTCATTGATTTTTGCCATTGAAAAACGTCCAGAAATGATTGAAGCTACTGACTGAATGAAAGGAGCTGGCATCTCACTCTCTTTGAATCTTCTTTATCATGCTAAGAGGAGCAGGAAAAAGCAAAAAATTTCAGAATTGCACCTTGCAATGCGGAGAAATTACTGTTTGTGCATTTACAATATTCATTGATTTTTGCCATTGAAAAATGTCCAGAAATGATTGAAGCTACTGACTGAATGAAAGGAGCTGGCATCTCCCTCTCTTTGAATCTTCTTTATCATGCTAAGAGGAGCAGGAAAAAGCAAAAAATTTCAGAATTGCGCCTTGCAATGCGGAGAAATTACTGTTTGTGCATTTACAAAATTCATTGATTTTTGCCATTGAAAAACATCATGTTATTCATATACCAGAAATGATTGAAGCTACTGACTGAAGGAAAGGAGCTGGCATCTCACTCTCTTTGAATCTTCTTTATCATGCTAAGAGGAGCAGGAAAAAGCAAAAAATTTCAGAATTGCACCTTGCAATGCGGAGAAATTACTGTTTGTGCATTTACAATATTCATTGATTTTTGCCATTGAAAAACATCCAGAAATGATTGTAGCTACTGACTGAATGAAAGGAGCTGGCATCTCACTCTCTTTGAATCTTCTTTATCATGCTAAGAGGAGCAGGAAAAAGCATAAAATTTCAGAATTGCACCTTGCAATGCGGAGAAATTACTGTTTGTGCATTTACAATATTCATTGATTTTTGCGATTGAAAAACATCATGTTATTCATATACCAGAAATGATTGAAGCTACTGACTGAATGAAAGGAGCTGGCATCTCACTCTCTTTGAATCTTCTTTATCATGCTAAGAGGAGCAGGAAAAAGTAAAAAATTTCAGAATTGCACCTTGCAATGCGGAGAAATTACTGTTTGTGCATTTACAATATTCAATGATTTTTGCCATTGAAAAACGTCCAGAAATGATTGAAGCTACTGACTGAATGAAAGGAGCTGGCATCTCACTCTCTTTGAATCTTGTTTATCATGCTAAGAGGAGCAGGAAAAAGCAAAAAATTTCAGAATTGCACCTTGCAATGCGGAGAAATTACTGTTTGTGCATTTACAATATTCATTGATTTTTGCCATTGAAAAACGTCCAGAAATGATTGAAGCTACTGACTGAATGAAAGGAGCTGGCATCTCACTCTCTTTGAATCTTCTTTATCATGCTAAGAGGAGCAGGAAAAAGCAAAAAATTTCAGAATTGCACCTTGCAATGCGGAGAAATTACTGTTTGTGCATTTACAATATTCATTGATTTTTGCCATTGAAAAACATCATGTTATTCATATACCAGAAATGATTGAAGCTACTGACTGAATGAAAGGAGCTGGCATCTCACTCTCTTTGAATCTTCTTTATCATGCTAAGAGGAGCAGGAAAAAGCAAAAAATTTCAGAATTGCACCTTGCAATGCGGAGAAATTACTGTTTGTACATTTACAATATTCATTGATTTTTGCCATTGAAAAACGTCCAGAAATGATTGAAGCTACTGACTGAATGAAAGGAGATGGCATCTCACTCTCTTTGAATCTTGTTTATCATGCTAACAGGAGCAGGAAAAAGCAAAAAATTTCAGAATTGCACCTTGCAATGCGGAGAAATTACTGTTTGTGCATTTACAATATTCATTGATTTTTGCCATTGAAAAATGTCCAGAAATGATTGAAGCTACTGACTGAATGAAAGGAGCTGGCATCTCACTCTCTTTGAATCTTCTTTATCATGCTAAGAGGAGCAGGAAAAAGCAAAAAATTTCAGAATTGCACCTTGCAATGCGGAGAAATTACTGTTTGTGCATTTACAATATTCATTGATTTTTGCTATTGAAAAACATCATGTTATTCATATACCAGAAATGATTGAAGCTACTGACAGAATGAAAGGAGCTGGCATCTCACTCTCTTTGAATCTTCTTTATCATGCTAAGAGGAGCAGGAAAAAGCAAAAAATTTCAGAATTGCACCTTGCAATGCGGAGAAATTACAGTTTGTGCATTTACAATATTCATTGATTTTTGCCATTGAAAAACGTCCAGAAATGATTGAAGCTACTGACTGAATGAAAGGAGCTGGCATCTCACTCTCTTTGAATCTTCTTTATCATGCTAAGAGGAGCAGGAAAAAGCAAAAAATTTCAGAATTGCACCTTGCAATGCGGAGAAATTACTGTTTGTGCATTTACAATATTCATTGATTTTTGCCATTGAAAAACGTCCAGAAATGATTGAAGCTACTGACTGAATGAAAGGAGCTGGCATCTCACTCTCTTTGAATCTTCTTTATCATGCTAAGAGGAGCAGGAAAAAGCAAAAAATTTCAGAATTGCACCTTGCAATGCGGAGAAATTACTGTTTGTCCATTTACAATATTCATTGATTTTTGCCATTGAAAAATGTCCAGAAATGATTGAAGCTACTGACTGAATGAAAGGAGCTGGCATCTCACTCTCTTTGAATCTTCTTTATCATGCTAAGAGGAGCAGGAAAAAGCAAAAAATTTCAGAATTGCGCCTTGCAATGCGGAGAAATTACTGTTTGTGCATTTACAAAATTCATTGATTTTTGCCATTGAAAAACATCATGTTATTCATATACCAGAAATGATTGAAGCTACTGACTGAAGGAAAGGAGCTGGCATCTCACTCTCTTTGAATCTTCTTTATCATGCTAAGAGGAGCAGGAAAAAGCAAAAAATTTCAGAATTGCACCTTGCAATGCGGAGAAATTACTGTTTGTGCATTTACAATATTCAATGATTTTTGCCATTGAAAAACGTCCAGAAATGATTGAAGCTACTGACTGAATGGAGCTGGCATCTCACTCTCTTTGAATCTTGTTTATCATGCTAAGAGGAGCAGGAAAAAGCAAAAAATTTCAGAATTGCACCTTGCAATGTGGAGAAATTACTGTTTGTGCAATTACAATATTCATTGATTTTTGCCATTGAAAAACGTCCAGAAATGATTGAAGCTACTGACTGAATGAAAGGAGCTGGCATCTCACTCTCTTTGAATCTTCTTTATCATGCTAAGAGGAGCAGGAAAAAGCAAAAAATTTCAGAATTGCACCTTGCAATGCGGAGAAATTACTGTTTGTGCATTTACAATATTCATTGATTTTTGCTATTGAAAAACATCATGTTATTCATATACCAGAAATGATTGAAGCTACTGACTGAATGAAAGGAGCTGGCATCTCACTCTCTTTGAATCTTCTTTATCATGCTAAGAGGAGCAGGAAAAAGCAAAAAATTTCAGAATTGCACCTTGCAATGCGGAGAAATTACAGTTTGTGCATTTACAATATTCATTGATTTTTGCCATTGAAAAACGTCCAGAAATGATTGAAGCTACTGACTGAATGAAAGGAGCTGGCATCTCACTCTCTTTGAATCTTCTTTATCATGCTAAGAGGAGCAGGAAAAAGCAAAAAATTTCAGAATTGCACCTTGCAATGCGGAGAAATTACTGTTTGTGCATTTACAATATTCATTGATTTTTGCCATTGAAAAACGTCCAGAAATGATTGAAGGTACTGACTGAATGAAAGGAGCTGGCATATCACTCTCTTTGAATCTTCTTTATCATGCTAAGAGGAGCAGGAAAAAGCAAAAAATTTCAGAATTGCACCTTGCAATGCGGAGAAATTACTGTTTGTGCATTTACAATATTCATTGATTTTTGCCATTGAAAAACGTCCAGAAATGATTGAAGCTACTGACTGAATGAAAGGAGCTGGCATCTCACTCTCTTTGAATCTTCTTTATCATGCTAAGAGGAGCAGGAAAAAGCAAAAAATTTCAGAATTGCACCTTGCAATGCGGAGAAATTACTGTTTGTGCATTTACAATATTCATTGATTTTTGCCATTGAAAAATGTCCAGAAATGATTGAAGCTACTGACTGAATGAAAGGAGCTGGCATCTCCCTCTCTTTGAATCTTCTTTATCATGCTAAGAGGAGCAGGAAAAAGCAAAAAATTTCAGAATTGCGCCTTGCAATGCGGAGAAATTACTGTTTGTGCATTTACAAAATTCATTGATTTTTGCCATTGAAAAACATCATGTTATTCATATACCAGAAATGATTGAAGCTACTGACTGAAGGAAAGGAGCTGGCATCTCACTCTCTTTGAATCTTCTTTATCATGCTAAGAGGAGCAGGAAAAAGCAAAAAATTTCAGAATTGCACCTTGCAATGCGGAGAAATTACTGTTTGTGCATTTACAATATTCATTGATTTTTGCCATTGAAAAACATCCAGAAATGATTGTAGCTACTGACTGAATGAAAGGAGCTGGCATCTCACTCTCTTTGAATCTTCTTTATCATGCTAAGAGGAGCAGGAAAAAGCATAAAATTTCAGAATTGCACCTTGCAATGCGGAGAAATTACTGTTTGTGCATTTACAATATTCATTGATTTTTGCGATTGAAAAACATCATGTTATTCATATACCAGAAATGATTGAAGCTACTGACTGAATGAAAGGAGCTGGCATCTCACTCTCTTTGAATCTTCTTTATCATGCTAAGAGGAGCAGGAAAAAGTAAAAAATTTCAGAATTGCACCTTGCAATGCGGAGAAATTACTGTTTGTGCATTTACAATATTCAATGATTTTTGCCATTGAAAAACGTCCAGAAATGATTGAAGCTACTGACTGAATGAAAGGAGCTGGCATCTCACTCTCTTTGAATCTTGTTTATCATGCTAAGAGGAGCAGGAAAAAGCAAAAAATTTCAGAATTGCACCTTGCAATGCGGAGAAATTACTGTTTGTGCATTTACAATATTCATTGATTTTTGCCATTGAAAAACGTCCAGAAATGATTGAAGCTACTGACTGAATGAAAGGAGCTGGCATCTCACTCTCTTTGAATCTTCTTTATCATGCTAAGAGGAGCAGGAAAAAGCAAAAAATTTCAGAATTGCACCTTGCAATGCGGAGAAATTACTGTTTGTGCATTTACAATATTCATTGATTTTTGCCATTGAAAAACATCATGTTATTCATATACCAGAAATGATTGAAGCTACTGACTGAATGAAAGGAGCTGGCATCTCACTCTCTTTGAATCTTCTTTATCATGCTAAGAGGAGCAGGAAAAAGCAAAAAATTTCAGAATTGCACCTTGCAATGCGGAGAAATTACTGTTTGTACATTTACAATATTCATTGATTTTTGCCATTGAAAAACGTCCAGAAATGATTGAAGCTACTGACTGAATGAAAGGAGATGGCATCTCACTCTCTTTGAATCTTGTTTATCATGCTAACAGGAGCAGGAAAAAGCAAAAAATTTCAGAATTGCACCTTGCAATGCGGAGAAATTACTGTTTGTGCATTTACAATATTCATTGATTTTTGCCATTGAAAAATGTCCAGAAATGATTGAAGCTACTGACTGAATGAAAGGAGCTGGCATCTCACTCTCTTTGAATCTTCTTTATCATGCTAAGAGGAGCAGGAAAAAGCAAAAAATTTCAGAATTGCACCTTGCAATGCGGAGAAATTACTGTTTGTGCATTTACAATATTCATTGATTTTTGCCATTGAAAAATGTCCAGAAATGATTGAAGCTACTGACTGAATGAAAGGAGCTGGCATCTCCCTCTCTTTGAATCTTCTTTATCATGCTAAGAGGAGCAGGAAAAAGCAAAAAATTTCAGAATTGCGCCTTGCAATGCGGAGAAATTACTGTTTGTGCATTTACAAAATTCATTGATTTTTGCCATTGAAAAACATCATGTTATTCATATACCAGAAATGATTGAAGCTACTGACTGAAGGAAAGGAGCTGGCATCTCACTCTCTTTGAATCTTCTTTATCATGCTAAGAGGAGCAGGAAAAAGCAAAAAATTTCAGAATTGCACCTTGCAATGCGGAGAAATTACTGTTTGTGCATTTACAATATTCATTGATTTTTGCCATTGAAAAACATCCAGAAATGATTGTAGCTACTGACTGAATGAAAGGAGCTGGCATCTCACTCTCTTTGAATCTTCTTTATCATGCTAAGAGGAGCAGGAAAAAGCATAAAATTTCAGAATTGCACCTTGCAATGCGGAGAAATTACTGTTTGTGCATTTACAATATTCATTGATTTTTGCGATTGAAAAACATCATGTTATTCATATACCAGAAATGATTGAAGCTACTGACTGAATGAAAGGAGCTGGCATCTCACTCTCTTTGAATCTTCTTTATCATGCTAAGAGGAGCAGGAAAAAGTAAAAAATTTCAGAATTGCACCTTGCAATGCGGAGAAATTACTGTTTGTGCATTTACAATATTCAATGATTTTTGCCATTGAAAAACGTCCAGAAATGATTGAAGCTACTGACTGAATGAAAGGAGCTGGCATCTCACTCTCTTTGAATCTTGTTTATCATGCTAAGAGGAGCAGGAAAAAGCAAAAAATTTCAGAATTGCACCTTGCAATGCGGAGAAATTACTGTTTGTGCATTTACAATATTCATTGATTTTTGCCATTGAAAAACGTCCAGAAATGATTGAAGCTACTGACTGAATGAAAGGAGCTGGCATCTCACTCTCTTTGAATCTTCTTTATCATGCTAAGAGGAGCAGGAAAAAGCAAAAAATTTCAGAATTGCACCTTGCAATGCGGAGAAATTACTGTTTGTGCATTTACAATATTCATTGATTTTTGCCATTGAAAAACATCATGTTATTCATATACCAGAAATGATTGAAGCTACTGACTGAATGAAAGGAGCTGGCATCTCACTCTCTTTGAATCTTCTTTATCATGCTAAGAGGAGCAGGAAAAAGCAAAAAATTTCAGAATTGCACCTTGCAATGCGGAGAAATTACTGTTTGTACATTTACAATATTCATTGATTTTTGCCATTGAAAAACGTCCAGAAATGATTGAAGCTACTGACTGAATGAAAGGAGCTGGCATCTCACTCTCTTTGAATCTTCTTTATCATGCTAAGAGGAGCAGGAAAAAGCAAAAAATTTCAGAATTGCACCTTGCAATGCGGAGAAATTACTGTTTGTGCATTTACAATATTCATTGATTTTTGCCATTGAAAAACATCATGTTATTCATATACCAGAAATGATTGAAGCTACTGACTGAATGAAAGGAGCTGGCATCTCACTCTCTTTGAATCTTCTTTATCATGCTAAGAGGAGCAGGAAAAAGCAAAAAATTTCAGAATTGCACCTTGCAATGCGGAGAAATTACTGTTTGTACATTTACAATATTCATTGATTTTTGCCATTGAAAAACGTCCAGAAATGATTGAAGCTACTGACTGAATGAAAGGAGATGGCATCTCACTCTCTTTGAATCTTGTTTATCATGCTAACAGGAGCAGGAAAAAGCAAAAAATTTCAGAATTGCACCTTGCAATGCGGAGAAATTACTGTTTGTGCATTTACAATATTCATTGATTTTTGCCATTGAAAAATGTCCAGAAATGATTGAAGCTACTGACTGAATGAAAGGAGCTGGCATCTCACTCTCTTTGAATCTTCTTTATCATGCTAAGAGGAGCAGGAAAAAGCAAAAAATTTCAGAATTGCACCTTGCAATGCGGAGAAATTACTGTTTGTGCATTTACAATATTCATTGATTTTTGCTATTGAAAAACATCATGTTATTCATATACCAGAAATGATTGAAGCTACTGACAGAATGAAAGGAGCTGGCATCTCACTCTCTTTGAATCTTCTTTATCATGCTAAGAGGAGCAGGAAAAAGCAAAAAATTTCAGAATTGCACCTTGCAATGCGGAGAAATTACAGTTTGTGCATTTACAATATTCATTGATTTTTGCCATTGAAAAACGTCCAGAAATGATTGAAGCTACTGACTGAATGAAAGGAGCTGGCATCTCACTCTCTTTGAATCTTCTTTATCATGCTAAGAGGAGCAGGAAAAAGCAAAAAATTTCAGAATTGCACCTTGCAATGCGGAGAAATTACTGTTTGTGCATTTACAATATTCATTGATTTTTGCCATTGAAAAACGTCCAGAAATGATTGAAGCTACTGACTGAATGAAAGGAGCTGGCATCTCACTCTCTTTGAATCTTCTTTATCATGCTAAGAGGAGCAGGAAAAAGCAAAAAATTTCAGAATTGCACCTTGCAATGCGGAGAAATTACTGTTTGTCCATTTACAATATTCATTGATTTTTGCCATTGAAAAATGTCCAGAAATGATTGAAGCTACTGACTGAATGAAAGGAGCTGGCATCTCACTCTCTTTGAATCTTGTTTATCATGCTAAGAGGAGCAGGAAAAAGCAAAAAATTTCAGAATTGCGCCTTGCAATGCGGAGAAATTACTGTTTGTGCATTTACAATATTCATTGATTTTTGCCATTGAAAAACGTCCAGAAATGATTGAAGCTACTGACTGAATGAAAGGAGCTGGCATCTCACTCTCTTTGAATCTTCTTTATCATGCTAAGAGGAGCAGGAAAAAGCAAAAAATTTCAGAATTGCACCTTGCAATGCGGAGAAATTACTGTTTGTGCATTTACAATATTCATTGATTTTTGCTATTGAAAAACATCATGTTATTCATATACCAGAAATGATTGAAGCTACTGACTGAATGAAAGGAGCTGGCATCTCACTCTCTTTGAATCTTCTTTATCATGCTAAGAGGAGCAGGAAAAAGCAAAAAATTTCAGAATTGCACCTTGCAATGCGGAGAAATTACAGTTTGTGCATTTACAATATTCATTGATTTTTGCCATTGAAAAACGTCCAGAAATGATTGAAGCTACTGACTGAATGAAAGGAGCTGGCATCTCACTCTCTTTGAATCTTCTTTATCATGCTAAGAGGAGCAGGAAAAAGCAAAAAATTTCAGAATTGCACCTTGCAATGCGGAGAAATTACTGTTTGTGCATTTACAATATTCATTGATTTTTGCCATTGAAAAACGTCCAGAAATGATTGAAGGTACTGACTGAATGAAAGGAGCTGGCATATCACTCTCTTTGAATCTTCTTTATCATGCTAAGAGGAGCAGGAAAAAGCAAAAAATTTCAGAATTGCACCTTGCAATGCGGAGAAATTACTGTTTGTGCATTTACAATATTCATTGATTTTTGCCATTGAAAAACGTCCAGAAATGATTGAAGCTACTGACTGAATGAAAGGAGCTGGCATCTCACTCTCTTTGAATCTTCTTTATCATGCTAAGAGGAGCAGGAAAAAGCAAAAAATTTCAGAATTGCACCTTGCAATGCGGAGAAATTACTGTTTGTGCATTTACAATATTCATTGATTTTTGCCATTGAAAAATGTCCAGAAATGATTGAAGCTACTGACTGAATGAAAGGAGCTGGCATCTCCCTCTCTTTGAATCTTCTTTATCATGCTAAGAGGAGCAGGAAAAAGCAAAAAATTTCAGAATTGCGCCTTGCAATGCGGAGAAATTACTGTTTGTGCATTTACAAAATTCATTGATTTTTGCCATTGAAAAACATCATGTTATTCATATACCAGAAATGATTGAAGCTACTGACTGAAGGAAAGGAGCTGGCATCTCACTCTCTTTGAATCTTCTTTATCATGCTAAGAGGAGCAGGAAAAAGCAAAAAATTTCAGAATTGCACCTTGCAATGCGGAGAAATTACTGTTTGTGCATTTACAATATTCATTGATTTTTGCCATTGAAAAACATCCAGAAATGATTGTAGCTACTGACTGAATGAAAGGAGCTGGCATCTCACTCTCTTTGAATCTTCTTTATCATGCTAAGAGGAGCAGGAAAAAGCATAAAATTTCAGAATTGCACCTTGCAATGCGGAGAAATTACTGTTTGTGCATTTACAATATTCATTGATTTTTGCGATTGAAAAACATCATGTTATTCATATACCAGAAATGATTGAAGCTACTGACTGAATGAAAGGAGCTGGCATCTCACTCTCTTTGAATCTTCTTTATCATGCTAAGAGGAGCAGGAAAAAGTAAAAAATTTCAGAATTGCACCTTGCAATGCGGAGAAATTACTGTTTGTGCATTTACAATATTCAATGATTTTTGCCATTGAAAAACGTCCAGAAATGATTGAAGCTACTGACTGAATGAAAGGAGCTGGCATCTCACTCTCTTTGAATCTTGTTTATCATGCTAAGAGGAGCAGGAAAAAGCAAAAAATTTCAGAATTGCACCTTGCAATGCGGAGAAATTACTGTTTGTGCATTTACAATATTCATTGATTTTTGCCATTGAAAAACGTCCAGAAATGATTGAAGCTACTGACTGAATGAAAGGAGCTGGCATCTCACTCTCTTTGAATCTTCTTTATCATGCTAAGAGGAGCAGGAAAAAGCAAAAAATTTCAGAATTGCACCTTGCAATGCGGAGAAATTACTGTTTGTGCATTTACAATATTCATTGATTTTTGCCATTGAAAAACATCATGTTATTCATATACCAGAAATGATTGAAGCTACTGACTGAATGAAAGGAGCTGGCATCTCACTCTCTTTGAATCTTCTTTATCATGCTAAGAGGAGCAGGAAAAAGCAAAAAATTTCAGAATTGCACCTTGCAATGCGGAGAAATTACTGTTTGTGCATTTACAATATTCATTGATTTTTGCCATTGAAAAATGTCCAGAAATGATTGAAGCTACTGACTGAATGAAAGGAGCTGGCATCTCACTCTCTTTGAATCTTCTTTATCATGCTAAGAGGAGCAGGAAAAAGCAAAAAATTTCAGAATTGCACCTTGCAATGCGGAGAAATTACTGTTTGTGCATTTACAATATTCATTGATTTTTGCTATTGAAAAACATCATGTTATTCATATACCAGAAATGATTGAAGCTACTGACAGAATGAAAGGAGCTGGCATCTCACTCTCTTTGAATCTTCTTTATCATGCTAAGAGGAGCAGGAAAAAGCAAAAAATTTCAGAATTGCACCTTGCAATGCGGAGAAATTACAGTTTGTGCATTTACAATATTCATTGATTTTTGCCATTGAAAAACGTCCAGAAATGATTGAAGCTACTGACTGAATGAAAGGAGCTGGCATCTCACTCTCTTTGAATCTTCTTTATCATGCTAAGAGGAGCAGGAAAAAGCAAAAAATTTCAGAATTGCACCTTGCAATGCGGAGAAATTACTGTTTGTGCATTTACAATATTCATTGATTTTTGCCATTGAAAAACGTCCAGAAATGATTGAAGCTACTGACTGAATGAAAGGAGCTGGCATCTCACTCTCTTTGAATCTTCTTTATCATGCTAAGAGGAGCAGGAAAAAGCAAAAAATTTCAGAATTGCACCTTGCAATGCGGAGAAATTACTGTTTGTGCATTTACAATATTCATTGATTTTTGCCATTGAAAAATGTCCAGAAATGATTGAAGCTACTGACTGAATGAAAGGAGCTGGCATCTCACTCTCTTTGAATCTTCTTTATCATGCTAAGAGGAGCAGGAAAAAGCAAAAAATTTCAGAATTGCGCCTTGCAATGCGGAGAAATTACTGTTTGTGCATTTACAAAATTCATTGATTTTTGCCATTGAAAAACATCATGTTATTCATATACCAGAAATGATTGAAGCTACTGACTGAAGGAAAGGAGCTGGCATCTCACTCTCTTTGAATCTTCTTTATCATGCTAAGAGGAGCAGGAAAAAGCAAAAAATTTCAGAATTGCACCTTGCAATGCGGAGAAATTACTGTTTGTGCATTTACAATATTCATTGATTTTTGCCATTGAAAAACGTCCAGAAATGATTGAAGCTACTGACTGAATGAAAGGAGCTGGCATCTCACTCTCTTTGAATCTTCTTTATCATGCTAAGAGGAGCAGGAAAAAGTAAAAAATTTCAGAATTGCACCTTGCAATGCGGAGAAATTACTGTTTGTGCATTTACAATATTCAATGATTTTTGCCATTGAAAAACGTCCAGAAATGATTGAAGCTACTGACTGAATGGAGCTGGCATCTCACTCTCTTTGAATCTTGTTTATCATGCTAAGAGGAGCAGGAAAAAGCAAAAAATTTCAGAATTGCACCTTGCAATGTGGAGAAATTACTGTTTGTGCATTTACAATATTCATTGATTTTTGCCATTGAAAAACGTCCAGAAATGATTGAAGCTACTGACTGAATGAAAGGAGCTGGCATCTCACTCTCTTTGAATCTTCTTTATCATGCTAAGAGGAGCAGGAAAAAGCAAAAAATTTCAGAATTGCACCTTGCAATGCGGAGAAATTACTGTTTGTGCATTTACAATATTCATTGATTTTTGCTATTGAAAAACATCATGTTATTCATATACCAGAAATGATTGAAGCTACTGACTGAATGAAAGGAGCTGGCATCTCACTCTCTTTGAATCTTCTTTATCATGCTAAGAGGAGCAGGAAAAAGCAAAAAATTTCAGAATTGCACCTTGCAATGCGGAGAAATTACAGTTTGTGCATTTACAATATTCATTGATTTTTGCCATTGAAAAACGTCCAGAAATGATTGAAGCTACTGACTGAATGAAAGGAGCTGGCATCTCACTCTCTTTGAATCTTCTTTATCATGCTAAGAGGAGCAGGAAAAAGCAAAAAATTTCAGAATTGCACCTTGCAATGCGGAGAAATTACTGTTTGTGCATTTACAATATTCATTGATTTTTGCCATTGAAAAACGTCCAGAAATGATTGAAGGTACTGACTGAATGAAAGGAGCTGGCATATCACTCTCTTTGAATCTTCTTTATCATGCTAAGAGGAGCAGGAAAAAGCAAAAAATTTCAGAATTGCACCTTGCAATGCGGAGAAATTACTGTTTGTGCATTTACAATATTCATTGATTTTTGCCATTGAAAAACGTCCAGAAATGATTGAAGCTACTGACTGAATGAAAGGAGCTGGCATCTCACTCTCTTTGAATCTTCTTTATCATGCTAAGAGGAGCAGGAAAAAGCAAAAAATTTCAGAATTGCACCTTGCAATGCGGAGAAATTACTGTTTGTGCATTTACAATATTCATTGATTTTTGCCATTGAAAAATGTCCAGAAATGATTGAAGCTACTGACTGAATGAAAGGAGCTGGCATCTCCCTCTCTTTGAATCTTCTTTATCATGCTAAGAGGAGCAGGAAAAAGCAAAAAATTTCAGAATTGCGCCTTGCAATGCGGAGAAATTACTGTTTGTGCATTTACAAAATTCATTGATTTTTGCCATTGAAAAACATCATGTTATTCATATACCAGAAATGATTGAAGCTACTGACTGAAGGAAAGGAGCTGGCATCTCACTCTCTTTGAATCTTCTTTATCATGCTAAGAGGAGCAGGAAAAAGCAAAAAATTTCAGAATTGCACCTTGCAATGCGGAGAAATTACTGTTTGTGCATTTACAATATTCATTGATTTTTGCCATTGAAAAACATCCAGAAATGATTGTAGCTACTGACTGAATGAAAGGAGCTGGCATCTCACTCTCTTTGAATCTTCTTTATCATGCTAAGAGGAGCAGGAAAAAGCATAAAATTTCAGAATTGCACCTTGCAATGCGGAGAAATTACTGTTTGTGCATTTACAATATTCATTGATTTTTGCGATTGAAAAACATCATGTTATTCATATACCAGAAATGATTGAAGCTACTGACTGAATGAAAGGAGCTGGCATCTCACTCTCTTTGAATCTTCTTTATCATGCTAAGAGGAGCAGGAAAAAGTAAAAAATTTCAGAATTGCACCTTGCAATGCGGAGAAATTACTGTTTGTGCATTTACAATATTCAATGATTTTTGCCATTGAAAAACGTCCAGAAATGATTGAAGCTACTGACTGAATGAAAGGAGCTGGCATCTCACTCTCTTTGAATCTTGTTTATCATGCTAAGAGGAGCAGGAAAAAGCAAAAAATTTCAGAATTGCACCTTGCAATGCGGAGAAATTACTGTTTGTGCATTTACAATATTCATTGATTTTTGCCATTGAAAAACGTCCAGAAATGATTGAAGCTACTGACTGAATGAAAGGAGCTGGCATCTCACTCTCTTTGAATCTTCTTTATCATGCTAAGAGGAGCAGGAAAAAGCAAAAAATTTCAGAATTGCACCTTGCAATGCGGAGAAATTACTGTTTGTGCATTTACAATATTCATTGATTTTTGCCATTGAAAAACATCATGTTATTCATATACCAGAAATGATTGAAGCTACTGACTGAATGAAAGGAGCTGGCATCTCACTCTCTTTGAATCTTCTTTATCATGCTAAGAGGAGCAGGAAAAAGCAAAAAATTTCAGAATTGCACCTTGCAATGCGGAGAAATTACTGTTTGTACATTTACAATATTCATTGATTTTTGCCATTGAAAAACGTCCAGAAATGATTGAAGCTACTGACTGAATGAAAGGAGATGGCATCTCACTCTCTTTGAATCTTGTTTATCATGCTAACAGGAGCAGGAAAAAGCAAAAAATTTCAGAATTGCACCTTGCAATGCGGAGAAATTACTGTTTGTGCATTTACAATATTCATTGATTTTTGCCATTGAAAAATGTCCAGAAATGATTGAAGCTACTGACTGAATGAAAGGAGCTGGCATCTCACTCTCTTTGAATCTTCTTTATCATGCTAAGAGGAGCAGGAAAAAGCAAAAAATTTCAGAATTGCACCTTGCAATGCGGAGAAATTACTGTTTGTGCATTTACAATATTCATTGATTTTTGCTATTGAAAAACATCATGTTATTCATATACCAGAAATGATTGAAGCTACTGACAGAATGAAAGGAGCTGGCATCTCACTCTCTTTGAATCTTCTTTATCATGCTAAGAGGAGCAGGAAAAAGCAAAAAATTTCAGAATTGCACCTTGCAATGCGGAGAAATTACAGTTTGTGCATTTACAATATTCATTGATTTTTGCCATTGAAAAACGTCCAGAAATGATTGAAGCTACTGACTGAATGAAAGGAGCTGGCATCTCACTCTCTTTGAATCTTCTTTATCATGCTAAGAGGAGCAGGAAAAAGCAAAAAATTTCAGAATTGCACCTTGCAATGCGGAGAAATTACTGTTTGTGCATTTACAATATTCATTGATTTTTGCCATTGAAAAACGTCCAGAAATGATTGAAGGTACTGACTGAATGAAAGGAGCTGGCATCTCACTCTCTTTGAATCTTCTTTATCATGCTAAGAGGAGCAGGAAAAAGCAAAAAATTTCAGAATTGCACCTTGCAATGCGGAGAAATTACTGTTTGTGCATTTACAATATTCATTGATTTTTGCCATTGAAAAACGTCCAGAAATGATTGAAGCTACTGACTGAATGAAAGGAGCTGGCATCTCACTCTCTTTGAATCTTCTTTATCATGCTAAGAGGAGCAGGAAAAAGCAAAAAATTTCAGAATTGCACCTTGCAATGCGGAGAAATTACTGTTTGTGCATTTACAATATTCATTGATTTTTGCCATTGAAAAATGTCCAGAAATGATTGAAGCTACTGACTGAATGAAAAGAGCTGGCATCTCACTCTCTTTGAATCTTCTTTATCATGCTAAGAGGAGCAGGAAAAAGCAAAAAATTTCAGAATTGCGCCTTGCAATGCGGAGAAATTACTGTTTGTGCATTTACAAAATTCATTGATTTTTGCCATTGAAAAACATCATGTTATTCATATACCAGAAATGATTGAAGCTACTGACTGAAGGAAAGGAGCTGGCATCTCACTCTCTTTGAATCTTCTTTATCATGCTAAGAGGAGCAGGAAAAAGCAAAAAATTTCAGAATTGCACCTTGCAATGCGGAGAAATTACTGTTTGTGCATTTACAATATTCATTGATTTTTGCCATTGAAAAACATCCAGAAATGATTGAAGCTACTGACTGAATGAAAGGAGCTGGCATCTCACTCTCTTTGAATCTTCTTTATCATGCTAAGAGGAGCAGGAAAAAGCAAAAAATTTCAGAATTGCACCTTGCAATGCGGAGAAATTACTGTTTGTGCATTTACAATATTCATTGATTTTTGCGAATGAAAAACATCATGTTATTCATATACCAGAAATGATTGAAGCTACTGACTGAATGAAAGGAGCTGGCATCTCACTCTCTTTGAATCTTCTTTATCATGCTAAGAGGAGCAGGAAAAAGTAAAAAATTTCAGAATTGCACCTTGCAATGCGGAGAAATTACTGTTTGTGCATTTACAATATTCAATGATTTTTGCCATTGAAAAACGTACAGAAATGATTGAAGCTACTGACTGAATGAAAGGAGCTGGCATCTCACTCTCTTTGAATCTTGTTTATCATGCTAAGAGGAGCAGGAAAAAGCAAAAAATTTCAGAATTGCACCTTGCAATGCGGAGAAATTACTGTTTGTGCATTTACAATATTCATTGATTTTTGCCATTGAAAAACGTCCAGAAATGATTGAAGCTACTGACTGAATGAAAGGAGCTGGCATCTCACTCTCTTTGAATCTTCTTTATCATGCTAAGAGGAGCAGGAAAAAGCAAAAAATTTCAGAATTGCACCTTGCAATGCGGTGAAATTACTGTTTGTGCATTTACAATATTCATTGATTTTTGCCATTGAAAAACATGTTATTCATATACCAGAAATGTTTGAAGCTCCTGACTGAATGAAAGGAGCTGGCACCTCACTCTCTTTGAATCTTCTTTATCATGCTAAGAGGAGCAGGAAAAAGCAAAAAATTTCAGAATTGCACCTTGCAATGCGGAGAAATTACTGTTTGTGCATTTACAATATTCATTGATTTTTGCCATTGAAAAACGTCCAGAAATGATTGAAGCTACTGACTGAATGAAAGGAGCTGTCATCTCACTCTCTTTGAATCTTCTTTATCATGCTAAGAGGAGCAGGAAAAAGCAAAAAATTTCAGAATTGCACCTTGCAATGCGGAGAAATTACTGTTTGTGCATTTACAATATTCATTGATTTTTGCCATTGAAAAATGTCCAGAAATGATTGAAGCTACTGACTGAATGAAAGGAGCTGGCATCTCACTCTCTTTGAATCTTCTTTATCATGCTAGGATTAGCAGGAAAAAGCAAAAAATTTCAGAATTGCACCTTGCAATGTGGAGATATTACTGTTTGTGCATTTACAATATTCATTGATTTTTGCCATTGAAAAACATGTTTTTCATATACCAGAAATGTTTGAAGCTACTGACTGAATGAAAGGAGCTGGCATCTCACTCTCTTTGAATCTTCTTTATCATGCTAGGATTAACAGGAAAAAGCAAAAAATTTCAGAATTTCACCTTGCAATGTGGAGATATTACTGTTTGTGCATTTACAATATTCATTGATTTTTGCCATTGAAAAACATGTTTTTCATATACCAGAAATGTTTGAAGCTACTGACTGAATGAAAGGAGCTGGCATCTCACTCTCTTTGAATCTTCTTTATCATGCTAGGATTAACAGGAAAAAGCAAAAAATTTCAGAATTGCACCTTGCAATGTGGAGATATTACTGTTTGTGCATTTACAATATTCATTGATTTTTGCCATTGAAAAACATGTTTTTCATATACCAGAAATGTTTGAAGCTACTGACTGAATGAAAGGAGCTGGCATCTCACTCTCTTTGAATCTTCTTTATCATGCTAGGATTAACAGGAAAAAGCAAAAAATTTCAGAATTGCACCTTGCAATGTGGAGATATTACTGTTTGTGCATTTACAATATTCATTGATTTTTGCCATTGAAAAACGTCCAGAAATGTTTGAAGCTACTGACTGAATGAAAGGAGCTGGCATCTCACTCTCTTTGAATCTTCTTTATCATGCTAGGATTAGCAGGAAAAAGCAAAAAATTTCAGAATTGCACCTTGCAATGTGGAGATATTACTGTTTGTGCATTTACAATATTCATTGATTTTTGCCATTGAAAAACATGTTTTTCATATACCAGAAATGTTTGAAGCTACTGACTGAATGAAAGGAGCTGGCATCTCACTCTCTTTGAATCTTCTTTATCATGCTAGGATTAGCAGGAAAAAGCAAAAAATTTCAGAATTGCACCTTGCAATGTGGAGATATTACTGTTTGTGCATTTACAATATTCATTGATTTTTGCCATTGAAAAACGTTTTTCATATACCAGAAATGTTTGAAGCTACTGACTGAATGAAAGGAGCTGGCATCTCACTCTCTTTGAATCTTCTTTATCATGCTAGGATTAACAGGAAAAAGCAAAAAATTTCAGAATTGCACCTTGCAATGTGGAGATATTACTGTTTGTGCATTTACAATATTCATTGATTTTTGCCATTGAAAAACGTCCAGAAATGTTTGAAGCTACTGACTGAATGAAAGGAGCTGGCATCTCACTCTCTTTGAATCTTCTTTATCATGCTAGGATTAACAGGAAAAAGCTAAAAATTTCAGAATTGCACCTTGCAATGTGGAGATATTACTGTTTGTGCATTTACAATATTCATTGATTTTTGCCATTGAAAAACATGTTTTTCATATACCAGAAATGTTTGAAGCTACTGACTGAATGAAAGGATCTGGCATCTCACTCTCTTTGAATCTTCTTTATCATGCTAGGATTAGCAGGAAAAAGCAAAAAATTTCAGAATTGCACCTTGCAATGTGGAGATATTACTGTTTGTGCATTTACAATATTCATTGATTTTTGCCATTGAAAAACATGTGTTTTTCATATACCAGAAATGTTTGAAGCTACTGACTGAATGAAAGGAGCTGGCATCTCACTCTCTTTGAATCTTCTTTATCATGCTAGGATTAGCAGGAAAAAGCAAAAAATTTCAGAATTGCACCTTGCAATGTGGAGATATTACTGTTTGTGCATTTACAATATTCATTGATTTTTGCCATTGAAAAACATGTTTTTCATATACCAGAAATGTTTGAAGCTACTGACTGAATGAAAGGAGCTGGCATCTCACTCTCTTTGAATCTTCTTTATCATGCTAGGATTAACAGGAAAAAGCAAAAAATTTCAGAATTGCACCTTGCAATGTGGAGATATTACTGTTTGTGCATTTACAATATTCATTGATTTTTGCCATTGAAAAACGTCCAGAAATGTTTGAAGCTACTGACTGAATGAAAGGAGCTGGCATCTCACTCTCTTTGAATCTTCTTTATCATGCTAGGATTAGCAGGAAAAAGCAAAAAATTTCAGAATTGCACCTTGCAATGTGGAGATATTACTGTTTGTGCATTTAAAATATTCATTGATTTTTGCCATTGAAAAACATGTTTTTCATATACCAGAAATGTTTGAAGCTACTGACTGAATGAAAGGAGCTGGCATCTCACTCTCTTTGAATCTTCTTTATCATGCTAGGATTAACAGGAAAAAGCAAAAAATTTCAGAATTGCACCTTGCAATGTGGAGATATTACTGTTTGTGCATTTACAATATTCATTGATTTTTGCCATTGAAAAACATGTTTTTCATATACCAGAAATGTTTGAAGCTACTGACTGAATGAAAGGAGCTGGCATCTCACTCTCTTTGAATCTTCTTTATCATGCTAGGATTAACAGGAAAAAGCAAAAAATTTCAGAATTGCACCTTGCAATGTGGAGATATTACTGTTTGTGCATTTACAATATTCATTGATTTTTGCCATTGAAAAACGTCCAGAAATGTTTGAAGCTACTGACTGAATGAAAGGAGCTGGCATCTCACTCTCTTTGAATCTTCTTTATCATGCTAGGATTAACAGGAAAAAGCAAAAAATTTCAGAATTGCACCTTGCAATGTGGAGATATTACTGTTTGTGCATTTACAATATTCATTGATTTTTGCCATTGAAAAACGTCCAGAAATGTTTGAAGCTACTGACTGAATGAAAGGAGCTGGCATCTCACTCTCTTTGAATCTTCTTTATCATGCTAGGATTAGCAGGAAAAAGCAAAAAATTTCAGAATTGCACCTTGCAATGTGGAGAAATTACTGTTTGTGCATTTACAATATTCATTGATTTTTGCCATTGAAAAACATGTTTTTCATATACCAGAAATGTTTGAAGCTACTGACTGAATGAAAGGAGCTGGCATCTCACTCTCTTTGAATCTTCTTTATCATGCTAGGATTAGCAGGAAAAAGCAAAAAATTTCAGAATTGCACCTTGCAATGTGGAGATATTACTGTTTGTGCATTTACAATATTCATTGATTTTTGCCATTGAAAAACATGTTTTTCATATACCAGAAATGTTTGAAGCTACTGACTGAATGAAAGGAGCTGGCATCTCACTCTCTTTGAATCTTCTTTATCATACTAGGATTAACAGGAAAAAGCAAAAAATTTCAGAATTGCACCTTGCAATGTGGAGATATTACTGTTTGTGCATTTACAATATTCATTGATTTTTGCCATTGAAAAACGTCCAGAAATGTTTGAAGCTACTGACTGAATGAAAGGAGCTGGCATCTCACTCTCTTTGAATCTTCTTTATCATGCTAGGATTAACAGGAAAAAGCTAAAAATTTCAGAATTGCACCTTGCAATGTGGAGATATTACTGTTTGTGCATTTACAATATTCATTGATTTTTGCCATTGAAAAACATGTTTTTCATATACCAGAAATGTTTGAAGCTACTGACTGAATGAAAGGAGCTGGCATCTCACTCTCTTTGAATCTTCTTTATCATGCTAGGATTAGCAGGAAAAAGCAAAGAATTTCAGAATTGCACCTTGCAATGTGGAGATATTACTGTTTGTGCATTTACAATATTCATTGATTTTTGCCATTGAAAAACATGTTTTTCATATACCAGAAATGTTTGAAGCTACTGACTGAATGAAAGGAGCTGGCATCTCACTCTCTTTGAATCTTCTTTATCATGCTAAGAGGAGCAGGAAAAAGCAAAAAATTTCAGAATTGCACCTTGCAATGCGGAGAAATTACTGTTTGTGCATTTACAATATTCATTGATTTTTGCCATTGAAAAACGTCCAGAAATGATTGAAGCTACTGACTGAATGAAAGGAGCTGTCATCTCACTCTCTTTGAATCTTCTTTATCATGCTAAGAGGAGCAGGAAAAAGCAAAAAATTTCAGAATTGCACCTTGCAATGCGGAGAAATTACTGTTTGTGCATTTACAATATTCATTGATTTTTGCCATTGAAAAATGTCCAGAAATGATTGAAGCTACTGACTGAATGAAAGGAGCTGGCATCTCACTCTCTTTGAATCTTCTTTATCATGCTAGGATTAGCAGGAAAAAGCAAAAAATTTCAGAATTGCACCTTGCAATGTGGAGATATTACTGTTTGTGCATTTACAATATTCATTGATTTTTGACATTGAAAAACATGTTTTTCATATACCAGAAATGTTTGAAGCTACTGACTGAATGAAAGGAGCTGGCATCTCACTCTCTTTGAATCTTCTTTATCATGCTAGGATTAACAGGAAAAAGCAAAAAATTTCAGAATTTCACCTTGCAATGTGGAGATATTACTGTTTGTGCATTTACAATATTCATTGATTTTTGCCATTGAAAAACATGTTTTTCATATACCAGAAATGTTTGAAGCTACTGACTGAATGAAAGGAGCTGGCATCTCACTCTCTTTGAATCTTCTTTATCATGCTAGGATTAACAGGAAAAAGCAAAAAATTTCAGAATTGCACCTTGCAATGTGGAGATATTACTGTTTGTGCATTTACAATATTCATTGATTTTTGCCATTGAAAAACGTCCAGAAATGTTTGAAGCTACTGACTGAATGAAAGGAGCTGGCATCTCACTCTCTTTGAATCTTCTTTATCATGCTAGGATTAGCAGGAAAAAGCAAAAAATTTCAGAATTGCACCTTGCAATGTGGAGATATTACTGTTTGTGCATTTAAAATATTCATTGATTTTTGCCATTGAAAAACATGTTTTTCATATACCAGAAATGTTTGAAGCTACTGACTGAAAGAAAGGAGCTGGCATCTCACTCTCTTTGAATCTTCTTTATCATGCTAGGGTTAACAGGAAAAAGCAAAAAATTTCAGAATTGCACCTTGCAATGTGGAGATATTACTGTTTGTGCATTTACAATATTCATTGATTTTTGCCATTGAAAAACATGTTTTTCATATACCAGAAATGTTTGAAGCTACTGACTGAATGAAAGGAGCTGGCATCTCACTCTCTTTGAATCTTCTTTATCATGCTAGGATTAACAGGAAAAAGCAAAAAATTTCAGAATTGCACCTTGCAATGTGGAGATATTACTGTTTGTGCATTTACAATATTCATTGATTTTTGCCATTGAAAAACGTCCAGAAATGTTTGAAGCTACTGACTGAATGAAAGGAGCTGGCATCTCACTCTCTTTGAATCTTCTTTATCATGCTAGGATTAACAGGAAAAAGCAAAAAATTTCAGAATTGCACCTTGCAATGTGGAGATATTACTGTTTGTGCATTTACAATATTCATTGATTTTTGCCATTGAAAAACGTCCAGAAATGTTTGAAGCTACTGACTGAATGAAAGGAGCTGGCATCTCACTCTCTTTGAATCTTCTTTATCATGCTAGGATTAGCAGGAAAAAGCAAAAAATTTCAGAATTGCACCTTGCAATGTGGAGATATTACTGTTTGTGCATTTACAATATTCATTGATTTTTGCCATTGAAAAACATGTTTTTCATATACCAGAAATGTTTGAAGCTACTGACTGAATGAAAGGAGCTGGCATCTCACTCTCTTTGAATCTTCTTTATCATGCTAGGATTAGCAGGAAAAAGCAAAAAATTTCAGAATTGCACCTTGCAATGTGGAGATATTACTGTTTGTGCATTTACAATATTCATTGATTTTTGCCATTGAAAAACATGTTTTTCATATACCAGAAATGTTTGAAGCTACTGACTGAATGAAAGGAGCTGGCATCTCACTCTCTTTGAATCTTCTTTATCATACTAGGATTAACAGGAAAAAGCAAAAAATTTCAGAATTGCACCTTGCAATGTGGAGATATTACTGTTTGTGCATTTACAATATTCATTGATTTTTGCCATTGAAAAACGTCCAGAAATGTTTGAAGCTACTGACTGAATGAAAGGAGCTGGCATCTCACTCTCTTTGTATCTTCTTTATCATGCTAGGATTAACAGGAAAAAGCTAAAAATTTCAGAATTGCACCTTGCAATGTGGAGATATTACTGTTTGTGCATTTACAATATTCATTGATTTTTGCCATTGAAAGACATGTTTTTCATATACCAGAAATGTTTGAAGCTACTGACTGAATGAAAGGAGCTGGCATCTCACTCTCTTTGAATCTTCTTTATCATGCTAGGATTAGCAGGAAAAAGCAAAGAATTTCAGAATTGCACCTTGCAATGTGGAGATATTACTGTTTGTGCATTTACAATATTCATTGATTTTTGCCATTGAAAAACATGTTTTTCATATACCAGAAATGTTTGAAGCTACTGACTGAATGAAAGGAGCTGGCATCTCACTCTCTTTGAATCTTCTTTATCATGCTAAGAGGAGCAGGAAAAAGCAAAAAATTTCAGAATTGCACCTTGCAATGCGGAGAAATTACTGTTTGTGCATTTACAATATTCATTGATTTTTGCCATTGAAAAACGTCCAGAAATGATTGAAGCTACTGACTGAATGAAAGGAGCTGTCATCTCACTCTCTTTGAATCTTCTTTATCATGCTAAGAGGAGCAGGAAAAAGCAAAAAATTTCAGAATTGCACCTTGCAATGCGGAGAAATTACTGTTTGTGCATTTACAATATTCATTGATTTTTGCCATTGAAAAATGTCCAGAAATGATTGAAGCTACTGACTGAATGAAAGGAGCTGGCATCTCACTCTCTTTGAATCTTCTTTATCATGCTAGGATTAGCAGGAAAAAGCAAAAAATTTCAGAATTGCACCTTGCAATGTGGAGATATTACTGTTTGTGCATTTACAATATTCATTGATTTTTGACATTGAAAAACATGTTTTTCATATACCAGAAATGTTTGAAGCTACTGACTGAATGAAAGGAGCTGGCATCTCACTCTCTTTGAATCTTCTTTATCATGCTAGGATTAACAGGAAAAAGCAAAAAATTTCAGAATTTCACCTTGCAATGTGGAGATATTACTGTTTGTGCATTTACAATATTCATTGATTTTTGCAATTGAAAAACATGTTTTTCATATACCAGAAATGTTTGAAGCTACTGACTGAATGAAAGGAGCTGGCATCTCACTCTCTTTGAATCTTCTTTATCATGCTAGGATTAACAGGAAAAAGCAAAAAATTTCAGAATTGCACCTTGCAATGTGGAGATATTACTGTTTGTGCATTTACAATATTCATTGATTTTTGCCATTGAAAAACGTCCAGAAATGTTTGAAGCTACTGACTGAATGAAAGGAGCTGGCATCTCACTCTCTTTGAATCTTCTTTATCATGCTAGGATTAGCAGGAAAAAGCAAAAAATTTCAGAATTGCACCTTGCAATGTGGAGATATTACTGTTTGTGCATTTAAAATATTCATTGATTTTTGCCATTGAAAAACATGTTTTTCATATACCAGAAATGTTTGAAGCTACTGACTGAATGAAAGGAGCTGGCATCTCACTCTCTTTGAATCTTCTTTATCATGCTAGGGTTAACAGGAAAAAGCAAAAAATTTCAGAATTGCACCTTGCAATGTGGAGATATTACTGTTTGTGCATTTACAATATTCATTGATTTTTGCCATTGAAAAACATGTTTTTCATATACCAGAAATGTTTGAAGCTACTGACTGAATGAAAGGAGCTGGCATCTCACTCTCTTTGAATCTTCTTTATCATGCTAGGATTAACAGGAAAAAGCAAAAAATTTCAGAATTGCACCTTGCAATGTGGAGATATTACTGTTTGTGCATTTACAATATTCATTGATTTTTGCCATTGAAAAACGTCCAGAAATGTTTGAAGCTACTGACTGAATGAAAGGAGCTGGCATCTCACTCTCTTTGAATCTTCTTTATCATGCTAGGATTAACAGGAAAAAGCAAAAAATTTCAGAATTGCACCTTGCAATGTGGAGATATTACTGTTTGTGCATTTACAATATTCATTGATTTTTGCCATTGAAAAACGTCCAGAAATGTTTGAAGCTACTGACTGAATGAAAGGAGCTGGCATCTCACTCTCTTTGAATCTTCTTTATCATGCTAGGATTAGCAGGAAAAAGCAAAAAATTTCAGAATTGCACCTTGCAATGTGGAGATATTACTGTTTGTGCATTTACAATATTCATTGATTTTTGCCATTGAAAAACATGTTTTTCATATACCAGAAATGTTTGAAGCTACTGACTGAATGAAAGGAGCTGGCATCTCACTCTCTTTGAATCTTCTTTATCATGCTAGGATTAGCAGGAAAAAGCAAAAAATTTCAGAATTGCACCTTGCAATGTGGAGATATTACTGTTTGTGCATTTACAATATTCATTGATTTTTGCCATTGAAAAACATGTTTTTCATATACCAGAAATGTTTGAAGCTACTGACTGAATGAAAGGAGCTGGCATCTCACTCTCTTTGAATCTTCTTTATCATGCTAGGATTAACAGGAAAAAGCAAAAAATTTCAGAATTGCACCTTGCAATGTGGAGATATTACTGTTTGTGCATTTACAATATTCATTGATTTTTGCCATTGAAAAACGTCCAGAAATGTTTGAAGCTACTGACTGAATGAAAGGAGCTGGAATCTCACTCTCTTTGAATCTTCTTTATCATGCTAGGATTAACAGGAAAAAGCTAAAAATTTCAGAATTGCACCTTGCAATGTGGAGATATTACTGTTTGTGCACTTACAATATTCATTGATTTTTGCCATTGAAAAACATGTTTTTCATATACCAGAAATGTTTGAAGCTACTGACTGAATGAAAGGAGCTGGCATCTCACTCTCTTTGAATCTTCTTTATCATGCTAGGATTAGCAGGAAAAAGCAAAGAATTTCAGAATTGCACCTTGCAATGTGGAGATATTACTGTTTGTGCATTTACAATATTCATTGATTTTTGCCATTGAAAAACATGTTTTTCATATACCAGAAATGTTTGAAGCTACTGACTGAATGAAAGGAGCTGGCATCTCACTCTCTTTGAATCTTCTTTATCATGCTAAGAGGAGCAGGAAAAAGCAAAAAATTTCAGAATTGCACCTTGCAATGCGGAGAAATTACTGTTTGTGCATTTACAATATTCATTGATTTTTGCCATTGAAAAACGTCCAGAAATGATTGAAGCTACTGACTGAATGAAAGGAGCTGTCATCTCACTCTCTTTGAATCTTCTTTATCATGCTAAGAGGAGCAGGAAAAAGCAAAAAATTTCAGAATTGCACCTTGCAATGCGGAGAAATTACTGTTTGTGCATTTACAATATTCATTGATTTTTGCCATTGAAAAATGTCCAGAAATGATTGAAGCTACTGACTGAATGAAAGGAGCTGGCATCTCACTCTCTTTGAATCTTCTTTATCATGCTAGGATTAGCAGGAAAAAGCAAAAAATTTCAGAATTGCACCTTGCAATGTGGAGATATTACTGTTTGTGCATTTACAATATTCATTGATTTTTGCCATTGAAAAACATGTTTTTCATATACCAGAAATGTTTGAAGCTACTGACTGAATGAAAGGAGCTGGCATCTCACTCTCTTTGAATCTTCTTTATCATGCTAGGATTAACAGGAAAAAGCAAAAAATTTCAGAATTTCACCTTGCAATGTGGAGATATTACTGTTTGTGCATTTACAATATTCATTGATTTTTGCCATTGAAAAACATGTTTTTCATATACCAGAAATGTTTGAAGCTACTGACTGAATGAAAGGAGCTGGCATCTCACTCTCTTTGAATCTTCTTTATCATGCTAGGATTAACAGGAAAAAGCAAAAAATTTCAGAATTGCACCTTGCAATGTGGAGATATTACTGTTTGTGCATTTACAATATTCATTGATTTTTGCCATTGAAAAACGTCCAGAAATGTTTGAAGCTACTGACTGAATGAAAGTAGCTGGCATCTCACTCTCTTTGAATCTTCTTTATCATGCTAGGATTAGCAGGAAAAAGCAAAAAATTTCAGAATTGCACCTTGCAATGTGGAGATATTACTGTTTGTGCATTTACAATATTCATTGATTTTTGCCATTGAAAAACATGTTTTTCATATACCAGAAATGTTTGAAGCTACTGACTGAATGAAAGGAGCTGGCATCTCACTCTCTTTGAATCTTCTTTATCATGCTAGGATTAGCAGGAAAAAGCAAAAAATTTCAGAATTGCACCTTGCAATGTGGAGATATTACTGTTTGTGCATTTACAATATTCATTGATTTTTGCCATTGAAAAACGTTTTTCATATACCAGAAATGTTTGAAGCTACTGACTGAATGAAAGGAGCTGGCATCTCACTCTCTTTGAATCTTCTTTATCATGCTAGGATTAACAGGAAAAAGCAAAAAATTTCAGAATTGCACCTTGCAATGTGGAGATATTACTGTTTGTGCATTTACAATATTCATTGATTTTTGCCATTGAAAAACGTCCAGAAATGTTTGAAGCTACTGACTGAATGAAAGGAGCTGGCATCTCACTCTCTTTGAATCTTCTTTATCATGCTAGGATTAACAGGAAAAAGCTAAAAATTTCAGAATTGCACCTTGCAATGTGGAGATATTACTGTTTGTGCATTTACAATATTCATTGATTTTTGCCATTGAAAAACATGTTTTTCATATACCAGAAATGTTTGAAGCTACTGACTGAATGAAAGGAGCTGGCATCTCACTCTCTTTGAATCTTCTTTATCATGCTAGGATTAGCAGGAAAAAGCAAAAAATTTCAGAATTGCACCTTGCAATGTGGAGATATTACTGTTTGTGCATTTACAATATTCATTGATTTTTGCCATTGAAAAACATGTGTTTTTCATATACCAGAAATGTTTGAAGCTACTGACTGAATGAAAGGAGCTGGCATCTCACTCTCTTTGAATCTTCTTTATCATGCTAGGATTAGCAGGAAAAAGCAAAAAATTTCAGAATTGCACCTTGCAATGTGGAGATATTACTGTTTGTGCATTTACAATATTCATTGATTTTTGCCATTGAAAAACATGTTTTTCATATACCAGAAATGTTTGAAGCTACTGACTGAATGAAAGGAGCTGGCATCTCACTCTCTTTGAATCTTCTTTATCATGCTAGGATTAACAGGAAAAAGCAAAAAATTTCAGAATTGCACCTTGCAATGTGGAGATATTACTGTTTGTGCATTTACAATATTCATTGATTTTTGCCATTGAAAAACATGTTTTTCATATACCAGAAATGTTTGAAGCTACTGACTGAATGAAAGGAGCTGGCATCTCACTCTCTTTGAATCTTCTTTATCATGCTAGGATTAACAGGAAAAAGCAAAAAATTTCAGAATTGCACCTTGCAATGTGGAGATATTACTGTTTGTGCATTTACAATATTCATTGATTTTTGCCATTGAAAAACGTCCAGAAATGTTTGAAGCTACTGACTGAATGAAAGGAGCTGGCATCTCACTCTCTTTGAATCTTCTTTATCATGCTAGGATTAACAGGAAAAAGCAAAAAATTTCAGAATTGCACCTTGCAATGTGGAGATATTACTGTTTGTGCATTTACAATATTCATTGATTTTTGCCATTGAAAAACGTCCAGAAATGTTTGAAGCTACTGACTGAATGAAAGGAGCTGGCATCTCACTCTCTTTGAATCTTCTTTATCATGCTAGGATTAGCAGGAAAAAGCAAAAAATTTCAGAATTGCACCTTGCAATGTGGAGATATTACTGTTTGTGCATTTACAATATTCATTGATTTTTGCCATTGAAAAACATGTTTTTCATATACCAGAAATGTTTGAAGCTACTGACTGAATGAAAGGAGCTGGCATCTCACTCTCTTTGAATCTTCTTTATCATGCTAGGATTAGCAGGAAAAAGCAAAAAATTTCAGAATTGCACCTTGCAATGTGGAGATATTACTGTTTGTGCATTTACAATATTCATTGATTTTTGCCATTGAAAAACATGTTTTTCATATACCAGAAATGTTTGAAGCTACTGACTGAATGAAAGGAGCTGGCATCTCACTCTCTTTGAATCTTCTTTATCATGCTAGGATTAACAGGAAAAAGCAAAAAATTTCAGAATTGCACCTTGCAATGTGGAGATATTACTGTTTGTGCATTTACAATATTCATTGATTTTTGCCATTGAAAAACGTCCAGAAATGTTTGAAGCTACTGACTGAATGAAAGGAGCTGGCATCTCACTCTCTTTGAATCTTCTTTATCATGCTAGGATTAACAGGAAAAAGCTAAAAATTTCAGAATTGCACCTTGCAATGTGGAGATATTACTGTTTGTGCACTTACAATATTCATTGATTTTTGCCATTGAAAAACATGTTTTTCATATACCAGAAATGTTTGAAGCTACTGACTGAATGAAAGGAGCTGGCATCTCACTCTCTTTGAATCTTCTTTATCATGCTAGGATTAGCAGGAAAAAGCAAAGAATTTCAGAATTGCACCTTGCAATGTGGAGATATTACTGTTTGTGCATTTACAATATTCATTGATTTTTGCCATTGAAAAACATGTTTTTCATATACCAGAAATGTTTGAAGCTACTGACTGAATGAAAGGAGCTGGCATCTCACTCTCTTTGAATCTTCTTTATCATGCTAAGAGGAGCAGGAAAAAGCAAAAAATTTCAGAATTGCACCTTGCAATGCGGAGAAATTACTGTTTGTGCATTTACAATATTCATTGATTTTTGCCATTGAAAAACGTCCAGAAATGATTGAAGCTACTGACTGAATGAAAGGAGCTGTCATCTCACTCTCTTTGAATCTTCTTTATCATGCTAAGAGGAGCAGGAAAAAGCAAAAAATTTCAGAATTGCACCTTGCAATGCGGAGAAATTACTGTTTGTGCATTTACAATATTCATTGATTTTTGCCATTGAAAAATGTCCAGAAATGATTGAAGCTACTGACTGAATGAAAGGAGCTGGCATCTCACTCTCTTTGAATCTTCTTTATCATGCTAGGATTAGCAGGAAAAAGCAAAAAATTTCAGAATTGCACCTTGCAATGTGGAGATATTACTGTTTGTGCATTTACAATATTCATTGATTTTTGCCATTGAAAAACATGTTTTTCATATACCAGAAATGTTTGAAGCTACTGACTGAATGAAAGGAGCTGGCATCTCACTCTCTTTGAATCTTCTTTATCATGCTAGGATTAACAGGAAAAAGCAAAAAATTTCAGAATTTCACCTTGCAATGTGGAGATATTACTGTTTGTGCATTTACAATATTCATTGATTTTGCCATTGAAAAACATGTTTTTCATATACCAGAAATGTTTGAAGCTACTGACTGAATGAAAGGAGCTGGCATCTCACTCTCTTTGAATCTTCTTTATCATGCTAGGATTAACAGGAAAAAGCAAAAAATTTCAGAATTGCACCTTGCAATGTGGAGATATTACTGTTTGTGCATTTACAATATTCATTGATTTTTGCCATTGAAAAACGTCCAGAAATGTTTGAAGCTACTGACTGAATGAAAGGAGCTGGCATCTCACTCTCTTTGAATCTTCTTTATCATGCTAGGATTAGCAGGAAAAAGCAAAAAATTTCAGAATTGCACCTTGCAATGTGGAGATATTACTGTTTGTGCATTTACAATATTCATTGATTTTTGCCATTGAAAAACATGTTTTTCATATACCAGAAATGTTTGAAGCTACTGACTGAATGAAAGGAGCTGGCATCTCACTCTCTTTGAATCTTCTTTATCATGCTAGGATTAGCAGGAAAAAGCAAAAAATTTCAGAATTGCACCTTGCAATGTGGAGATATTACTGTTTGTGCATTTACAATATTCATTGATTTTTGCCATTGAAAAACGTTTTTCATATACCAGAAATGTTTGAAGCTACTGACTGAATGAAAGGAGCTGGCATCTCACTCTCTTTGAATCTTCTTTATCATGCTAGGATTAACAGGAAAAAGCAAAAAATTTCAGAATTGCACCTTGCAATGT